>NC_134265.1:347447133-347747133 GCF_031893055.1 Leptodactylus fuscus
AGCCGCGCACATTGCTATTCAGGGCACAAACATCTGAAGTGTCTTGATGTTCCCTTCACTCGTCTAATACGTTGTGATTTATTCTCTGCTTCTTAGCAGGGTTTGGTCAGTCCGGCATGTGAGATGTCCTGCCCAGATACAGCTGAATGCACAGGGCTCCATCCTCCTGTCTGCTCCTGAGCGAGCTGTGTACTGCACTGCAGGAGAAATCATTAAGACTGCCACCCTTGCAAGGCTTGCATCACAATCTGACATGGCATGAGCTGCGGGGAGATCTGCTGGTCAGATAACAAGGGATCCACCAAGAGATAAACAATTACACCGCAACGCCGCCAGTGCAGGAAGACTGCGCAGCAATTTATATGGCAGCATATGTGCAGAAACTGCACTCAAGTAAGAAATCGCCACCCCCGCAGACTACACAAGCCATAGAATCCACTATTCCCATCACAATGATACTGCACGAAGGGTCCGAACCTTTACGACCTCATCCATATGGCAGTATTATCAATTTGTGTGCTTCAAGTTAAACTTTGCTACATCTGTACATTGCGCAGACCTGTGGTACAAAGGTGCCAAAGTTAAAAAGAGTTTTATCCACTCATTGCTTTGACTCAAAAATAAAGCAAAAACTGCAACAAAAAACGCTGCATTTCCGCAACGTGGGGCCTTGACTTTTGTTGTCTCCTGTATAAGATATCACGGTGCAGCAAGTTATCAGTCAGACTTTCCGTCTGTATTCCTATAGATTTATATGTAAGGACATTGATATAGTTTATCTCACTGCTTCATCGAGAGCTTCAAGAAAACTGTGGTGTGTTCCAATATGGATGGTATCATGTAGGTACGCTGCTCCAGATATGGCGGCACATGGAGCGCAATAATAACTCCATGTGGCTACATAGTGGTCTTACAGTAATGACATGGACAAAGCAGCTTAGTGTGGTTTTTGATGTTGGATCAGAGAGTGAGAAGAGCAGCAGAAGTCATTGCTCTGTACTTATCTCCACTACAATATCAGCCTGGACTAATAGCTCTTCTACTGATGGGTGGTAAAACTATTCTGCTGGTGCAGTCACTGTGTACATACATTACATTACTTATCCTGCACTGACCCTGAGTTACATCCTGTATTATACTCCAGAGCTGCGCTCACTATTCTGCTGGTGCAGTCACTGTGTACATACATTACATTACTTATCCTGTATTATACTCCAGAGCTGCACTCACTATTCTGCTGGTACAGTCACTGTGTACATACATTACATTACTTATCCTGTACTGATCCTGAATTACATCCTGTATTATACTCCAGAGCTGCGCTCACTATTCTGCTGGTACAGTCACTGTGTACATACATTACATTACTTATCCTGTATTATACTCCAGAGCTGCACTCACTATTCTGCTGGTGCAGTCACTGTGTATTTACATTACATTACTTATCCTGTATTATACTCCAGAGCTGCGCTCACTATTCTGCTGGTGCAGTCACTGTGTACATACATTACATTACTTATCCTGTACTGATCCTGAGTCACATCCTGTATTATACTCCAGAGCTGCGCTCGCTAGTTACTCACATGGGATAGAGCTGTTTTACCCTTCATAGTCACTACACATTGTCATCATTATTACAGCTCCAGTAAACCACTTTACATACTAATTTGGGAAAGTCTTTAACTTGCAGATTTAATGGCCGGAGTCCTAATAGTAGTAATAATTCATCTAGCATGGTATATAGACGTTATATCCCTTCTGCACTCTACCTTACGTAACATAACCGGACTAGAATTATTATATAAAACAACATAAAATCATTAATGAACACAAATAAAAAAAAATGAGAAAAGCCAGAAATCTGCCCGGCTCCTGTTTCTGCCGCAGTCCATTTTGTAACAACACAGAAGGATTTTCTCTTTGTGGATTTCCTCAATGGACATGAATATTCGCTCGCCCCCGTCCCCAGCCCATGTATAATTCATCCAGGTAGGCCGTGTTTCATAGTTGGCCAGTCCACTGATTAATTGTCCTCATTTGCATTTTTTCAATTATAAGTAAGCAAACCGGCGGGTTCCCCAGACAGAATACATTTTATTTAACAAATTCTGACTTTCTCACATGAATATAAATGCGGCATCCCCGGAATTAGTGGTGCCGACTCCTCCATGTGCCTGGAAAATGAAGTCTCCATAAAAATGACCCTAGCCTGTCTATATTAGAAAATGCCCCCAGAGGTATAAACTGCTGGTGGTGCAAACCCCCCGTAAGATTATATGCCTACCTAGCAGGCCAAGGGACGTACTTTGGTAAAGTTTGTGTAAACCCTGTTAGTTTTGGGTAAACATTGAAGGCCCGATTATGCCAGTTTTGTAAACTGGCGACAACTGACAAGTGTTCTTTAATATGCTGTACTAGACATTATATGTAATGTTGGCCTTCTGTACCCACCGCAATACTACTTGTTTCACCAGACTCAGTCAGCAGGTTACCTACATGATGCGCCATATAGTGCTTGCCCCTCTATGGACTTCCTGACACTGACTACAGATGGCCAAACTGATTTGTATCAATTGTTATTTTTACAAGACTGACCAAATGGAACTTTGTCTTGGGTAAACTAAAAAAAAAAAAATTATACTTATCTTCCCTTACTTATTTTGGGCCTCCTCGTGGCGTCTGGCTCTCTACTGGTGATGTCATGTGCCTGGGGTCACTACTGAGGCCTGTGATTGGGGCACCAGCAGTCACAAGGGCACACCGAGTATCATGATGTTCCTAGGAGTCCTGACAGTGTTCTACACTATGTATTATAGATAGGTTCCTAGGAGCCCTGACAGTGTCATACACTATGTATTATAGATATTTTCCTAGGAGCCCTGACAGTGTCATACACTATGTATTATAGATAGGTTCCTAGGAGCCCTGACAGTGTTATACACTATGTATTATAGATAGGTTCCTAGGAGCCCTGACAGTTTCATACACTATGTATTATAGATAGGTTCCTAGGAGCCCTGACAGTGTTATACACTATGTTTTATATATAGGTTCCTAGGAGCCCTGACAGTGTTCTACACTATGTTTTATAGATAGGTTCCTAGGAGCCCTGACAGTGCTCTACACTATGTTTTATAGATAAGTTCCTAGGAGCCCTGACATTGTTCTACACTATGTTTTATAGATAGGTTCCTAGGAGCCCTGACAGTGTCATACACTGTGTTTTATAGATAGGTTCCTAGGAGCCCTGACAGTGTTATACACTATGTATTATAGATAGGTTCCTAGGAGCCCTGACAGTGTTATACACTATGTTTTATATATAGGTTCCTAGGAGTCCTGACAGTGTTCTACACTATGTATTATAGATAGGTTCCTAGGAGCCCTGACAGTGTCATACACTATGTTTTATAGATATTTTCCTAGGAGCCCTGACAGTGTCATACACTATGTATTATAGATAGGTTCCTAGGAGCCCTGACAGTGTTATACACTATGTATTATAGATAGGTTCCTAGGAGCCCTGACAGTTTCATACACTATGTATTATAGATAGGTTCCTAGGAGCCCTGACAGTGTTATACACTATGTTTTATATATAGGTTCCTAGGAGCCCTGACAGTGTTCTACACTATGTTTTATAGATAGGTTCCTAGGAGCCCTGACAGTGCTCTACACTATGTTTTATAGATAAGTTCCTAGGAGCCCTGACATTGTTCTACACTATGTTTTATAGATAGGTTCCTAGGAGCCCTGACAGTGTTATACACTATGTTTTATAGATAGGTTCCTAGGAGCCCTGACATTGTTCTACACTATGTTTTATAGATAGGTTCCTAGGAGCCCTGACAGTGTCCTACACTATGTTTTATAGATAGGTTCCTAGGAGTCCTGACAGTGTTCTACACTATGTTTTATAGATAGGTTCCTAGGAGTCCTGACAGTGTTCTACACTATGTTTTATAGATAGGTTCCTAGGAGTCCTGACAGTGTTATACACTATGTTTTATAGATAGGTTCCTAGGAGCCCTGACAGTGTTATACACTATGTTTTATAGATAGGTTCCTAGGAGCCCTGACATTGTTCTACACTATGTTTTATAGATAGGTTCCTAGGAGCCCTGACAGTGTCCTACACTATGTTTTATAGATAGGTTCCTAGGAGTCCTGACAGTGTTATACACTATGTTTTATAGATAGGTTCCTAGGAGTCCTGACAGTGTTCTACACTATGTTTTATAGATAGGTTCCTAGGAGTCCTGACAGTGTTCTACACTATGTTTTATAGATCGGTTCCTAGGAGTCCTGACAGTGTTCTACACTATGTTTTATAGATAGGTTCCTAGGAGCCCTGACAGTGTCCTACACTATGTTTTATAGATAGGTTCCTAGGAGTCCTGACAGTGTTATACACTATGTTTTATAGATAGGTTCCTAGGAGTCCTGAAAGTGTTATACACTATGTTTTATAGATAGGTTCCTAGGAGTCCTGACAGTGTCCTACACTATGTTTTATAGATAGGTTCCTAGGAGTCCTGACAGTGTTATACACTATGTTTTATAGATTGGTTCCTAGGAGTCCTGACAGTGTTCTACACTATGTTTTATAGATAGGTTCCTAGGAGCCCTGACAGTGTCCTACACTATGTTTTATAGATAGGTTCCTAGGAGTCCTGATAGTGTTCTACACTATGTTTTATAGATAGGTTCAAAGTCCACACCTGAAATCCTTCCCCAGCCTATCCACAACAGTCTGTGTGTTTAGAAGTCCACTTCACTTGCCACACCTTGACTGAGCAAAGGTTTCTAGCCATGATAATGGTCCATTTTATAGTGTGTATGGTGGGGTTGGGAAGACTACTTAGAAAACACCCTAAATCGATTAGATGGCACCCTCTGGGTATTATATTATATGGCCCGCATTCCCATACTAACCAACATTTCAGTCCTCAAATATGGGACATGTGATTGTCCTGCCTCTGGTTTTACCTGGGATTTTTCAAAAATTTCCAAAAACACCCCTTTAAATGAAAATATGTACAACCTCCTCCCATTTCAGAATAGCCTAAATACCTTATTTTTATCATTTTGAGGGAGAGCCTTGGAAATGGGAATATTAGAAAACATACAATTGCAAAGGAAAATATTCTATGGTTACCAGATCCTTACAGCAAAGTGACTCCTGCTGTCAGAGCAGCTTATTTGGTATCTTGTAGGTTTAGCGAAAATGAATCACTAGGAGCCTTATGATAATGTTACTGTGTGGACGGAAATAGAGGAAGAGGTAGGTAATTGTCTCCATGCTGGCAGGTTACTATAGGGTCAGAGATGGAAAAAATATCAAAAATGTCAGCCTGCTTGTTCTATGTAGTTGAGATATATTAGGAGTATTCTTCAAGATATTACATCTTTCACTTGGCAGAAGTAAAATATTGTGCCAAGATATGTGGTAGGGAGAGCTGTGTCCCAAGAGTTAGCTTGACACTGGTAACTTGCTGCATCATAATATGTTATTGCAGAACATAACAAAAACAATTGGAATTCTGTGCCACAGGGTAGTCAACATGGCTGCTTACCAAGGACAAGGGAACTGAACAACCACAATGGACTTAGGGCAACATGGTGGGTCAGTGGTTAGCACTGCAGCCTTGCAGGAACAACATCTGCAAGGAGTTTGTATGTTCTCCTTGTGTTTACGTGGATTTCCTCCCATTCTACGAAGACAGACTGATAGGATACTGATTGGGGCTCACAATCTACATTAAAATAAATAACTAAAAACACAATGGACTCCACACACAAAGACCATAAAAAGGCACCGAAAAAAGGGTCCTCTTTATAAAGTGCATCTTTGCCCCCATGTTACCAAATGTCACGCCATGTCCAGCACAAGTTTGTACACTAGGATGTCTCTCAAGAAATCCTTGGCATAACTCCTCAGTGCAACCAGTGGCATAACTACCACCACAGCAGCAGAGGCAGCTGCCACAGGGCCCGGGACATTAGGGGCCCGGCGACAGCTGCTACTGCTGCTACCCCCACTCTTATCACAGACAAACTGTTGTAACTGCGATAAGAGCGGGGAAAGCTTGTAGGACCTGTAGATGAAGGACTTTGTGTGACGTCAGCCATCACATGACTAGGTGGGCATGTCTTTATAGCCCGTGCAGTCCTGCAAGAGATGAAGAGAAGGAGAGATGTGGTGCTAGGTACTGTGGGGGAGGGGCATGTGAGATGCTGAATGGAGAGTGTGTGTGTTTCTGTGTGTGAGTGTGTATGTATGTGTGGTGTGGAGGAGGGGAGAGGACAGTGTCCTGATATCTGTGTATTAGGAGGAGAGGACAGTGTCCTGCTATCTGTGTATCAGGAGGAGGGGGAGGTCAGTGTCCTGCTATCTGTGTATTAGCCACTGAGGGACATAATATAGCGCACAGGAATGCGGCGTGGGGGGAGGGGGGTGATCGGTCAGTCAAGGTCTTCGGTGTCAGTGATGGGGGGGGGGGCATGTCCCCGCCATTCCTAGTTACGCCACTGATACTGCCCCTTACTTGGGGTACCTGCCAAGGAAACACAAATCAGCAGATTACAGGTTGTGCTATGTAAAGCCCACAGCACATCCAGAAAAATAGCAATAAAACACAACAAACAGAACAAAAACCATTCCTAATGAGATGGCAACCTGTCCACCATGGGAACTACCAAGGGTTGCTGTCTATGGTGCTTAATCCTTTGGAAAAGTACTATACCCTGAGGTCTCTTTAGGTCCCAGCGGTGGTGTAAAAAACTCCCCTGCACAGTATAATCATTTCACTTCTGGTTCTATCCGAACATGTTTAACCCAAAGTAATTCATGGACCCAAGCCACCCAAACCCAAACTGAAACGAGTCTTTGGAGGTTCATCCATCTCTAGCATAGTTTCCCAAAAAATCACCCAACAGGTTTCCTCTAAGTGCACATTTTTGGAATTGCAGAAAAACCTATATAGCAATGTGACAGTATATCCAATATCTATAAAGAATATGGAAATAAACCTGGTAACGGGTAAGGAACTTTTGTTTTTCTTGCAAAACTCAAAAAATGTTCTCTCCTAATTTACACAAGGATCAAAAATTTTGCAATGGCACGCTAGCAAACAAAACATGCTGCATCCTTCGAATAATCCTGTCCATCCAGACCATGAATAGTTAAAGGACTGTAAAGAGACTAGCAGATACCAGGAGTTGCTCTTCAAGAACCTGCGCAGTCCAAATAACCGTGACTTTAAATATTTCCTGCCCTATAGATCGGCTAAGGCTCGAATCCAGCTCAGACGATTCCAAATATCTCTTGGCTGCCAATTTGCACAGCATGAAAAGTCCATCTACCACCTGGCAGGCTCCGAAACAAGCCAAGAGGAGGGAGGCTATACTGCAGATTGCCTGCAAAGTTATCGCCCATTGGCCTATTACACTCCACAATATGATGCTATAGAAGGGGAGTCATGGAAAGTGTGAAGTATTCATTACAAACCTGACATGTGGTCGGGCCACGACGAGCCAATAGATTGCAAATGGACTTATCTGACCCAACAATTTCAGTCTTTTCACCAGTAGCGCTTCTACACGTGTAGGGTTGCAGTCGAAATCCAAAAAATTCTATCTTTAAATTAGACAATTTTTAGATTAGAAAATTTTGTATGGCATATTCAATATCAGGAGATTTTTTAATTTTTTTTGCTTTTTTCCCAGGATAGAAGACCTTTGGGTGTAAGAAACGAACAATAAGACGGAGACAGCACGTTCTGGAAAAGTTGTAGTTTTTGTTCACGTTTTGCTGCAGTATTTTAAGCCAAAGTCAGAAGTGGATTCTCAAAAAGGAGACGGGCAATTTCCTTCATATTTCCTGTTCCTTTTGAAGCTCCCTGACCAAAAAAATGGCTCCCATTGAAATCAATGGGAGACGCTCAGGTCTTTTTTTCCAGGAGCCGTTTCTTCCAGCTCCCGGAAAAACAAAGTGAGATGCTCATTCTTCAGGCCTCGCGATTCGGCCTGAAGACAGTCCCTCCTCTGGACTAGGCCCAATCCTAATCCGGAGTGGAGTGCGCGGTTGGATGCCGATGCAGTGCAGTGGCTTTCAGTCGTGGCTACCCGGTTTTTGAATGGGAACCTGAGACGGCCTCCGGTGTAACTGCTAATTTAGCAGTCCACCATTCCGTCGTGCGGTTCCCCTGATGGACAGAACAACAGACAGCAAGTGCTAGTGGGAACCTAGTGTCACTCTTTGCTCCTGGTGCCAATGCACCCTACCTCATAGCAAAACTGGCACACAGAAGGAGAAGGCAGTCCTGAGACAGGTGGGTACTGAGAAACATACAGACTACTCACTGCTCGAGCCCTACGGGTAACCAACAAGTTCCTCCATCCTACTGATATTCATTGGTTATGTTGGGGCTTGGACATTCTTATACTTCCTTCTTCTCAAACCACTTCTGGCTTTGGCTCAAAAAACCGCAGCAAAATCTGCAACAAAAAAGCAGCTTTTCTGCAATGTGGAGCTTCAACCTGAAGCAGAAGTCATGACGTGCAGATTGCCATCAGACCAGGTTATCAATGAGTGACAATATTATGCATAGACGGGTGAATCCAGCCATATCCTTTCTGGCCTGATGGGGTGGGGCCTTGAATGGGGAAGGGGGTACCTTCTATGCTGTCTATGTACCCTAAAAGGGGAGTCTGTGTCTCCTTGTAAATTGTTGTCTAAAATGCACTAGGATTCTAGAACGACCCTGGCATACATGACTGTACCACATTATTGTTTAGCTCCTTGTTGTGCTTCATCTGACCAAGAGACATGGATTAATGGAAAGGGGAGTATCTTTGTGCTAAAGGGGCGTGACTTAAAGGGGTTTTCCAGCCTGAACACTGCTTTCTATGCTAATGACCTATCCACAGGATAAGCCATCAATATTTGATCTGTGGGGGTCCAAGACCCAAAATTCAAGCTTACGCATTGAGCACAATCTTAAAGGGGATTACCAACCCTAACAGTGTTTTTTTTTTTTTTTTTTTTTAATACTTATTAACTATCTACATGGTGGGCCATAAGTATGGATACACTCAGGTGGGCCATAAGTATGGATACACTCAGGTGGGCCATAAGTATGGATACACTCAGGTGGGCCATAAGTATGGATACACTGAGGTGGGCCATAAGTATGGATACACTGAGGTGGGCCAATAAGTATGGATACACTGAGGTGGGCCATAAGTATGGATACACCCAGGTGGGCCATAAGTATGGATACACTGAGGTGGGCAATAAGTATGGATACACTGAGGTGGGCCATACATATGGATACACTGAGGTGGGCTATAAGTATGGATACACTCAGGTGGGCCATAAGTAGGGATACACTCAGGTGGGCCAATAAGTATGGATACACTGAGGTGGGCCATAAGTATGGATACACCCAGGTGGGCCATAAGTATGGATACACCCAGGTGGGCCATAAGTATGGATACACCCAGGTGGGCCATAAGTATGGATACACCCAGGTGGGCCATAAGTATGGATACACCCAGGTGGGCCATAAGTATGGATACACCCAGGTGGGCCATAAGTATTGATACACTCAGGTGGGCCATAAGTATGGATACACTGAGGTGGGCCATAAGTATGGATACACCCAGGTGGGCCGTAAGTATTGATACACTCAGGTGGGCAATAAGTATGAATACACCCCGATGGGCCATAAGTATGGATACACTCAGGTGGGCCATAAGTATGGATACACCCAGATGGGCCATAAGTATTGATACACCCAGATGGGCTATAAGTATAGATACACTAAGGTGGGCCATAAGTATAGCTAGATCCAGATATGGATACACCCAAGGTCTCTGGATCTCACTCCCTTGAACTTCTATCTCTGGAGCCATTGACGTGTTGACAATTCCACACAATGGACAGGATTTTGAGCATATGCGTTAGTGGCTTACTGTCGTTGCTCCATGTCAAACCCATGTCAATAACTCGATAATGAATAAAGCTACCTTAAAAATGATCCTTGTTTTTCTTGTGCAATTCTCTATGTGTTTGATGTGTCACATGACCCCTTCCCATTGAAAAAAATAAAGTTGAATCCAAAATGACAGCTTTGCAGAGGGCCACCATGGGTGTCACCCAGCCTCAAGTGTTCACCCCCTCCCATGTACTAATATGCCACAAACGGTAAGGTGATATCAGCAACCACTTCCATTTTATCTGTACAGGATAGGCCATCAGTATCTGATCCATGAGGGGTCTGACCCAGGACCTGACTGATCAGCTGATCCAACAGTCTCTTGGCACTGAAATTTATTGTCTGCGGACAAGGCTGGGATTCAGTTCATAGGAGTAGACAGAAGTAGCTTCTGGTTTCAAAACAGCTGATCTGCGCAGGGTCCAGGTGTAGGACCACTAAACGATCAGATACTGATGATCGATCATATAAACAAGTCATCAGTATAAAAACCTCTTTAAGATGGTGCCCACCATGTGTCAAAATTTTGCAACATTTTTTGAAAAAAATAATTGATAAAATAATAATAATAAATAATAATAATAATAATAATAATTGATAATAATAATAATAATAATATTAATTGATCATAATAATAATAATAATAATAATAATAATAATAATAATAATAAATTCACCCAGAAGGGACCGTTGCAACAAATTGTCTCCACTTTCCCATTGAGGACGTATGCACTGTTTGTCTATGTCACCTGTGCACATTTATGGGGGGTGTCCACAGAGGTAATGGCTTTTTTTTGTATGACCAGCCATCTAAATATCAGATTTTTTAAATACTTCCCATTGTCATCCTAGACAACCTCTTTATATAAATGTATTATGTTGTATCGTAGAATCCTCCGCCTATAGAATAACGTATCGTCGCTTTTGCACAGTCATCGAAGCCACCAGTAGAGTTTTGAAAGACACCAAACATACAAGGTCGTACACTATCATTGACAAAAATGACAATCTGTCAACTAGCCGTTGACAAAAGGCTAAGCGTCTGAGCATCTGAACCCATAAAGACAAGATTACAAGGCCGTCTTCCAGGCGGGGCTGCCCTTGATGATAGAACAATTCCGTGACATGTTTTTGTGTTGTGTAATTAGGATACATTAGAATAAAGTCATGGTTCATAATCATCAATGGCCGGATCGATCCGTGTGACAACCTATTGATGGAAAGGCTGAAACAGTCCCATAAAAAAAGTGACAGAGGCAAAGTATAATGAATGTGAGGAGCAAGCCCGGCCGCAGCACATACAGTCCTATGAAAAAGTTTGGGCACCCCTATTAATCTTAATCATTTTTAGTTCTAAATATTTTGGTGTTTGCAGCAGCCATTTCAGTTTGATATATCTAATAACTGATGGACACAGTAATATTTCAGGATTGAAATGAGGTTTATTGTACTAACAGAAAATGTGCAATATGCATTAAACCAAAATTTGACCGGTGCAAAAGTATGGGCACCTCAACAGAAAAGTGACATTAATATTTAGTAGATCCTCCTTTTGCAAAGATAACAGCCTCTAGTCGCTTCCTGTAGCTTTTAATCAGTTCCTGGATCCTGGATGAAGGTATTTTGGACAAACAATTCAAGTTCAGTTAAGTTAGATGGTCGCCGAGCATGGACAGCCCGCTTCAAATCATCCCACAGATGTTCAATGATATTCAGGTCTGGGGACTGGGATGGCCATTCCAGAACATTGTAATTGTTCCTCTGCATGAATGCCTGAGGATTTGGAGCGGTGTTTTGGATCATTGTTTTGCTGAAATATCCATCCCCGGCGTAACTTCAACTTCGTCACTGATTCTTGAACATTATTCTCAAGAATTTGCTGATACTGAGTGGAATCCATGCGACCCTCAACTTTAACAAGATTCCCGATGCCGGCATTGGCCACACAGCCCCAAAGCATGATGGAACCTCCACCAAATTTTACAGTGGGTAGCATGTGTTTTTCTTGGAATGCTGTTTCTTTTTGGACGCCATGCATAACGCCTTTTTTTATAACCAAACAACTCAATTTTTTGTTTCCAAAATGAAGCTGCCTTGTCCAAATGTGCTTTTTCATACCTCAGGCAACTCTATTTGTGGCGTACGTGCAGAAACGGCTTCTTTCTCATCACTCTCCCATACAGCTTCTATTTGTGCAAAGTGCGCTGTATAGTTGACCGATGCACAGTGACACCATCTGCAGCAAGATGATGCTGCAGCTCTTTGGAGGTGGTCTGTGGATTGTCCTTGACTGTTCTCACCATTCTTCTTCTCTGCCTTTCTGATATTTTTCTTGGCCTGCCACTTCTGGGCTTAACAAGAACTGTCCCTGTGGTCTTCCATTTCCTTACTATGTTCCTCACAGTGGAAACTGACAGGTTAAATCTCTGAGACAACTTTTTGTATCCTTCCCCTGAACAACTATGTTGAACAATCTTTGTTTTCAGATCATTTGAGAGTTGTTTTGAGTAGCCCATGATGCCACTCTTCAGAGGAGATTCAAATAGGAGAACAACTTGCAATTGGCCACCTTAAATACCTTTTCTTATGATTGGATACATCTGGCTATGAAGTTCAAAGCTCACTGAGGTTACAAAACCAATTTTGTGCTTCAGTAAGTCAGTAAAAAGTAGTTAGGGGAATTCAAATCAATAAAATGATAAGGGTGCCCATACTTTTGCACCGGTCAAATTTTGGTTTAATGCATATTGCACATTTTCTGTTAGTACAATAAACCTCATTTCAATCCTGAAATATTACTGTGTCCATCAGTTATTAGATATATCAAACTGAAATGGCTGTTGCAAACACCAAAATATTTAGAACAAAAAATGATTAAGATTAATAGGGGTGCCCAAACTTTTTCATAGGACTGTATTAACACTAGTGCTGCCAATGGAACAAAGCGGTAAGTAGTCAACTATCACTAATATCATACATTAGGATATAGATTACATGATAACAAAAATGTATGTCCTTTGCCACATCTGAGGTCTGCTTGTGTTCTAATCTAGGGGTCTTTTGAGGGATGGAATTAATTTAGGGGTCTGAACCAGGGTATGAATCAGTTTAGGGGTCTGGTGTTGGGTCTTAACTGAGGTGTCAAAGATCAAAATTAATATAGTTAATTTTGAGTTCTGAATTTAGTTTGGGGTCTTCTGTGATGTTTGATGTTTCCCATGACCCATATAGACACCAGCTTTGGGGGGGGGGGGGGGGGGGGGAATTGTCGATATGCTGTTGGGAGAGGTCTATGCTATTAGGGTAAGTTCACACTGGGTTTTTTGGACCGGAACCTGAGGCGGAGGCCGCCTCAGGTTCCAGTCCAAAATACGGATACCTGCGACTAGATGCTGATGCAGTGCACTCCACTCCAGATTAGGCCCAAATGAATGGGCCTAGTCAGGAGTGTCTTCAGAAAGATGCCGTGAAAGAATTAGCATCTTGCTTCTTTTTCCAGGAGCCGGAACAAAACGGCTCCCGGAAAAAAGAACTGAGCCGCTCCCATTGATTTCAATGGGAGACGTCTTTTTAGTCAGGATTTTGAGGTATATACGGCCTCAAAATCCTGACCACAAAACCCTGTGTGAACTTACCCTTAGGCTATTAGAGGTCAATTAGCGATGGCAAAACAATGTGAGAGTTTTACCCCCCAAAATTTTTGAGGTTCCCCACATGTTTCAAAGCATCATGGTGTTCAGGCATCCCACATGATGACTGAAGCCCAATCACAGACCTCAGTGGTGACCCAATGATGAGGTCACCCAAGAGAACAAAAGACATTGGGAAAGAAGACGTGGACGTGGCGGTGAGCTTAAGCTGTTTAGATTTTTTTCCACAATTTTACCGGGCAGACACCCAGGACTATAATAACAATTTAATGGTGGCAAACTGGCCTGCTCATCCCTAAGATTTACATGTAAACCAGTTTGCTCATCCCTAGTGTTGATTTGTGGCCTCCTAGAGGTGACGTTGTGAATTGCAGCCTGTGCATGAGAAAATGGAATCCTTAACAAAATTCAAGGAACGATAATTGTAAGCATATCGGTATTTTCAATACTAATCTAACAATGAAACCATATGGTATAGAGACAGCCGTTACCTATAAGATAAACTTTGCTCTATCCGTACATACTTAACAAGGCGCCATTCTCACCGTCTCACCATTATACACCCTATAAATTACCAAGCTCTGCAGATCTTCTCAACTTTCTTGTCCCTCAGTCAAAAATAACTATATCTTGGAAAGTGTTATGCAAATGAGCGGGCTTCAATCGACTCATTAGCACGCGCCGCCTAATTACACTTCTCCTGTCCTTTAAATCATCAATGAGCGCATCACCTTGATGTGTCAGCCATCTTTTCTCCGCCGCTTCTTTGATGCCTTTCATCAGACTTGCCGCAAATTGCCTTAATCTTCCCTTCTATTAGGGACCTCTCTTACCGTTTCCTTACTTTTTTTTTCCCCTCTGTTCTCCACTTTCTTTGTCACTTTAAAACTAGATTTTTGGCCTTTGATAAGGTCATTGACTGTTCCGCGCAGAATACTTACAGTATATTTTAATGGTCCATTAAAGCTCGCCTATTGTGCCTCGCTGCTTAAATAACCTTTGATGGCAATAGCTTCAGGTAGAACAGAAGGAACAAAAAAGGTAACTTCCCTCATATTTCTAAGTAATTGTCGGCTGATAATTACTTCTGCTGTTCATCTAATCATTTTTACACTTGTATTTGTTATTAGATAAGTTACCAGGAAGGAATAAGCCAATGCAAATAGCCTGTTGGCTGCCACCGCCGCTGCCGTAATTGGAACTGAAAACGTGTTCTTCTCGAGTGGAAAAAAAAAGGGCTTTATGGGATTATCAAACCCGGGACGGAACATTTGGTAATGCATTAATTGTAAAGGCTTTAAAGGACCGTAACACCGAGATCAGGACCGTAGCGGCTGCAAAGCTAATCATAAGAAAATAGAAAAATTATATATAGTACATATATGTAGTATAGAGAGAGTCAAAAAACGTACAAAAACAACTCATTTCAATGTAATCTAATTAGGGTTGAGCCGATCTTGACTTTTCATGATCGATTTTGAAATCCGATTTCCGATCATTTTTCAAACAAACCCGATCTCGACCAATGCAAGTCAATGGGATTTTTTTACTAATCGGAGATCGGATTTTAAAAGCAATCCTATTCACTATACAGCATGGAATCTAACAATTGAACGCTTTAATTGTTAGAATCCATGCTGTGTAGTGATTTTTTTTAATCACTAAGTAGCCAGAGGATTTTTTTTTTTTTAATCCCCCCTGGTGTCCACTTACCTGCAGAGATGGCTGCTCTGGTGCTCGGTGTTCTCGGTCTTCTTTGCCTCGCTGCCCCCGCCTCCCAGGTTAGTGTTTAAAGAGCTAGGAAGGCGGGGCTTGTAGCTTAGGAGAGTGTGGGCGGGAACAGGGCGGGGAGCCATGACGTCTCCCCTCCCAGTACCCGCCCACACTCTCCTAGCCCGCCCAGACTCTCCTAACCTGGGAGAACGAGAAGACCGGGCACCGGACCAGCCATCTCTGCAGGTAAGTAGCTACTAGAGATGTTAGCTAGTCTCCCATTAGAATGAATGGGAGCTCTCTCTCTCTCTCTCTCTCTCTCTCTCTCTCTCTCTCTCTCTCTCTCCTCACAAAAAAAAAAAAAAAATGAATGGGAGACTAGCTAGAGAAGCATTGTGGGAAATGATCACCGATCTCGATCCCACCTAAAAAGATTGTGTTCGGGATTCTGATCGCGATCGTGAATTTTTCTCGATCGCCGATCAGAATCCGATTTTTTCCGAACACGATCGGTCAACCCTAAATCTAATACAATACTACTGGAAAAGTTATTTAGTGTTTAAAGGCGACCCTATAACACCTCCAATGCCATCAATAAAGACCGCTCCACTGATTCCGGTGCAGTTGGAATTTTTTCTCTAGCCCTCACCGTTCCTGAGCAATCGGTGATGGTAGTTTCTGCACCCGATATACTAATGAGGCTGTCTGGTGGCCAAACCTGGTCTGGAGCAGATCGATAGAAAGGGACATCCCTATGACAGTGGGGAGACTCACATTCACAGGGTCTCATATCTACAACTAGGTCTTATTGAGCTTGTGGCCTGGCCTGAAATTTTTCATTGCACCAGCAGTTTGCCATCTGGGTAATGTAGGTAATTTGTGAATTTTTGAGAAAAAGTGCACTATATTATAAAGGACCAGGACTGGCTGACCCATAGGAGGAACTTCTCTATATACCTGCTCCAAAATAATTGTAAGATTGTTGTACCCAATTCTACATCCCACCATCAATGGCACCCCAACCAACATCATCCAGGAGACTTCACCACACCCCACTATTTCTATCTACATTTCATCAGCCTTTATGAGTGCGAGAGGTTTGGTAGGGACCACCCCAACTATCATGACCAAACCATGACAGAGGAAGGTTACTCCCATCCTCTAACTGGATGTGTTGACCAAGATCCCTTTTCAAGCCTGACCATAACATTTCACGTCCACGTCCAGCCTATGGAAAAGACCAATCATGTGATGCGGGAACTTGTGCCAAAACATGACCCAGAGCAGCAAGATCGGTCCGTGGTAGGAGACACCAGAGCATTGGGGACAGGTGAGTTTTTTTTTTCACCTACCTAGGCCCCTTCCCTTGCAAAATAACCCACTTATCTTGAACAACCCCTTTAAATCACTCTCATTGTAAAGTATCTTATAACTATGACCTTGCCTGTCCTCTTTAGGCCCTCATGGCTCTCTGGGACTTTTGACTGGGCCTTGGTGGTCCTATGGGGCACACCAATGTCATGACCGCTGAAGCCCGAAGAGGAGCAGCACTAAACACCACAACAGAGCCCCGGAGAGGTGAAGAAGAATACTTGTTATGCTTTTGGGCCTCCGCTTATTATACTTTGGGGTCTGAGGAGGGTATAATAATACCAGTTCCGGTTTGGACTGAAAAAGTTTGGCCCAAAACAAAACTGCCCGGTGAACCTCGTGAATATTCACAAGACGGATCTTGCAAAGGGCACCCAACACTACTCAGGAAGAACTGCCAAGATGTCTTTGCCCCGATCCAAAAATAACATGATGAATTTAATATGTACCCTAAATAGTGAATTGTGGGTATGGCAAACCCCAAATTTGTATTTCCAGTTTTGCTATTAATTATGTGAGGCTTGAGGAAGCTCCTCTGTCTCCTGTATGTGGATGCGAGTACAGGGCTGGGGGCCGGGGGCTACTACACAGCTTGACACCACAGGCGGTTAATGCACTTACTGCCTTTATAGAGAGAAAATGAAACAAAATCTCCCGCTGTTCCTTGACAAACTGACAGCATGGCAGCTTCTTAGCAAAAGAGGAAGACTTGGATTTTACAATCAATAATTTCACTTTTATCTGATCTTTTACAGTAATTTATGATCTGCAGCACTGCGCAAAAGTTTTAGGCAGGCGTGGGGAAAAAATGTTAAACAGTAAGAATGCTTTGAAATATAGAAGTGTTACTAGTTTTTTTTTTTTTTTGTGAAAAATCTAAATGAAGTGAATTAAGAAAATAGTCATCTCTACCTCATCGGTATTTGGTGTGACCATTGCCCCTTGGAGGAGGAGTCCTGGAAGTGATGATATGGCCCCTCAAAAGAGCCCTGATCTCAACATCATCCAGTATGTCTGGGATGACGTGAAGGGACAGACGGATTGGACCAAGCCTACATCCACAGAAGATGGCGGAAACAACCTCCCTGCCGAGTTCCTTCAAAAACTGTCTCCAGTACCGAGAAGAACTGACAGATTTTTTTCTCACCTGCCTAAAAAGTTTGCGCCATATCGTGTTACTGTTTACACTGAAAAATAACATTATTGAGGCATTCTCCACTTTTTTTTGTTGTTGTTACTAGGGTCTACTCACAATAAACATAATTTTTGGTGGTATTTTGCAGTGTTTTATTTCCCTACAGCACCTCCGCAGGTGAAAAGAAGAATTACAATGTTCCCTGAAATAACCTAATCATACCGTGCCTGAATGGTCCTCCAGAGTTGAGGGTCAGAAATGGGGTAACCTCCTGTATTAACTCCTATGGTCCATTTGTCCCATCTTTGTTAACGGATAACCATTTAATATGTATCACCAGAATCAATTAGTTTGGCGCTGGGTGGGTCAGACTACACAAGGTTGTTCGGACTATGGATGGAAGGAAGATGGACTGCTGAGTCAGACTACAGAAGGATTGTTTGTTGTCTGTTACCATAGTGATGCATAGGTCTGCAAAAGAGCTGCACCAAAAACTTGCACATTTAAAAAAAAAAAAAAGGCCTTAATTAAAAAAAAAAAAAAAATTTACAAAATTTGATTTTTTTTTTTTTTAAATTTCATATGCATTCGGACGATTTGGTTCCTAGCCTGACTTTCCATTTAAGGTTTCATCCTCTCCTAATTTATAGACGAGATGGTAAAATCCTCCTGCGATAGGTTTTCCATTACACAGCGGTAGCTAATGGCACAATCGGGCATTCCTTGAAGTGGCGTCTAAGTGACCTGCATTACTGAAGGTCACAGTAAATAAATAGCCGTGTTATTTACGCCTGGTCATTTAGAAGCCAAGGCCGGCGCTCAGAAAAGAGTGAAATATTACCCTCCCCGAGATCCTCTCTGCCAACACTTTATCTGTGTCATCCACAGTTAGATACAGATGACAAATCTGATCACTGCCAGAATAAATCAATATGCTGTTAAGCTGAGGGCACTGGGCAGCGGCCATGTTTCTTCAGGTTTGATTAGGGACTAGAGATGAGCGAACACTAAAATGTCCGAGGTTCGAAATCCGACTCGAAGAGCCGCACACTGTTCGGCTGTTCGAACAGATTTCGAACCCCATTATAGTCTATGGGGGGAAATGCTCGTTTCAGGGGTAGGCAAAATTCGATACAATTATACTTACCAAGTCCATGAGTGACGGTCGGGCTACATTCCCCTTGAAGTCTTCTCCCGGCGCAGCGCCTCCGTGGCGTCTTCCGGCTGGAATTCACTCTACCTAGGCATCGGGGCCTAGGCAGAGCCGACTGCGCATGCGCGGTTGGCTCTGCCCGGCCCGACACCTGAGCAGAGCCGACTGCGCATGAGAGGGCATGCCCGTGCATGCGCAATCGGCTCTGCCTAGGCCGGATGCCTAGGCAGAGTGAATTCCACCTGGAAGACGCCGCGGGGACGCAGTGCGAAGAAGACTTCGGAAAGGTAAGAGAAGAACCAGCGTTGATTGGCAGAATGTATAGCATTCTGCCAATCAACGCCGTTTCTGCATCGAACCTTAAACTTCGAACAGCTAGTAGTGCTTGATCGAGTACGAGTATTTTGAATACCGTAGTATTCGATCGAACACCTACTCGATCGAACACTACTCACTCATCTCTATTAGGGACCCTACAATAAATTCATGATCTGCCTTACTGTTCTGGTATATACAGTGACCTACTACTATATCCAGCATTTGTCCCATACGAATATAGAAAATCCCACTTTGCATGTTACATATAGCTCTAGGAGAGCGGAACAGAGCGTGATTCCCTTTATGAAGTCTTATAGAGAATCTGTCAGAGAGATTTGGGATACTAAACAACCCCCAGGCCCTTATGGACCAGGGGTAGGGCCCCTTCACACGGCGTAAGCGCGCCACTCATTTAGACACGTATTGGCATATATACGCGTGCTTCCCATTGAAATCAATGGGCTCGGTTTTGAAGCGCAGCGCTCGGACACGTGTATACATGTCTAAATGAGCGGCGCGCTTACGCCGTGTGAAGGGGCCCTTAGTGTTCTAAATTGCTCTGTAATAAAGCCATCCATGCCCACAATAAAAATCAAAATGCTTTATACTCCCCCTGCCATTGTACTCTGCGTGCCGGAGCAGTACTTCTCTGAAGACTGAGGAATTAGTGCGCATGCGCCATCGCTGTCAGCACCAAAGATGAGTCCAATGAGACTTGGACTCATCTCTCTGTAAGTATAAAGGACTATTTTTGTTAATTGTGGTTATGGATGGGTTTAAAACAGCAATTTGGGGCACTAAACACATGGTCTATAAAGAATTGTGGGTGGTTTAGTGTCTCAAGTAGACCTGAAAGGTTCCCTTTAAGACATAAGTTCTAATGGTTGCCTAGGAACTACATGACGTCTTGTTTAAGTGACTACCGTATTTTTCGGACTATAAGACGCACTTTTTTTCCCCAAAATTTGGGGGGGGGAAGAAGGGTGCGTCTTATAGGCCGAATGTGGTGCCTGGCATCCGCTGTAATAGAGAGGCGGAAGCCGGCAAGTGATAGACGCCATTACAGGTGCCGGGGCCTGAGACATCGCTGCCCTGCATGAAGGCAGCAGCAGGAGGAGTGATGCTATTCCGCTCCTCCGTCCCCCCGCCGCTGGCTTCATGCAGGGCAGGGCAGCGATGTCTCAGGCCCCGGCGTCTATCCTTCCCTGTACTAGAGAGGCGGATGCCGGGTCTGCAGTCTGTATCAGCGGCCTCTTCTCCCCCGGGGCCGGTCCCCACTGGCCCCGTACCTGTAAAGTTGCAGGCCGGCTCCTGCGTGGCGGTATCGCAGGAGCCGACCTGTTCGGGTGACAGCCGGGAGCCTAATGAGGCTCCCAGGCCTGTCACTGCTATATATTAGTATTGCGGCTGGGTCTATGACCAGCCGTAATACTAATACACAGAATGTTCCATAGACTGCAATACAGTTGTATTGCCGTCTATGGGACTTGCAATCAAGGACCGCAGGTTCAAGCCCCGGAGGGGGGGGAAATAAAATAGTTTAAAAAAAAAAAAAAAAAAAAAAAAAAAAGCTTTAAAAATATATAATAAAAATATGAAATAAATAAAAGTTATAAATCACCTCCTGTCCCTAGAATATATATATAAAAGTAGAAAATCATATATAATAAACCACCGGGTTTTTTTTTCAATAAAAGGTGATCTAAGCAATAGATATTCCCCAAAATGGTATAACTAAAAAGTACTTCTGGACCCGCAAAAAAAAAAAACACTCTATGCATCCCCGTACAGCTGCAGGGTCACCTGTCAATGTGGCCTTGCAGCTGTTGCAAAACTACAACTCCCATATATTAAATATTTTACCAGTTTTTGCTTCAAAAATTTTTTTCCCTATTTTCCTCCTCTAAAACCGTGCGTCTTATAGTCCAGTGCGTCTTATAGTCCGAAAAATACGGTACTTAGTTTTGGCTCCCTAACTTAATAAGAGTATTCCCTCTCAGGCAATGGAAATCATGGGAATGGTGCCCATCTATAAGCCAGAGTAAGTAACCACTGGAGAAGTTACTCCTCAGTCAAATACTCAACTCCCATTCTATATGGGGAGTCCTGGAGTCCCGCTATATCAGCCCAGATTCCTGACATGTGTGGTCCAATGCAGCTCTGGAGTAGGCCTCAGTCCCAGGTGTGGGTCATAGGCTCATTACTGGCCCATAAAAGGTTGCTGATAGAGATGAGCGAACAGTGTTCTATCGAACTCATGTTCGATCGGATATTAGGCTGTTCGGCATGTTCGAATCGAATCGAACACCGCGTGGTAAAGTGCGCCATTACTCGATTCCCCTCCCACCTTCCCTGGCGCCTTTTTTGCTCCAATAACAGCGCAGGGTAGGTGGGACAGGAACTACGACACCGGTGACGTTGAAAAAAGTAGGCAAAACCCATTGGCTGCCGAAAACATGTGACCTCTAATTTAAAAGAACAGCGACGCCCAGCTTCGCGTCATTCTGAGCTTGCAATTCACCGAGGACGGAGGTTTCCGTCCAGCTAGCTAGGGCTTAGATTCTGGGTAGGCAGGGACAGGCTAGGATAGGAAGGAGAAGACAACCAACAGCTCTTGTAAGAGCTAAATTCCAGGGAGAAGCTTGTCAGTGTAACGTGGCACTGACGGGCTCAATCGCCGCAACCCAGCTTTCCCAGGATCCTGAATGGAATACACTGTCAGTGTATTCCCGTATACCCGATATATACCCCGATACCCGTTCCAACGGTGTGCCCCCCCACCTTCACCCCAGAAATACCCTGCAAGTCCCCTAGCAATAGAATTGGGGCTATATACACCCACAATTTTTACTACTGGTATACAGTGCCATTGTCTGACTGGGAATTCAAAGAATATATTGGGGTTATAAATACCCTCATTTCTTGCTACTGCCATATAGTGCCAGTTTCTGACTTGGAATTCAAAGAATATATTGGGGTTACGTGCACCCACAATTTTTACTACTGGTATACAGTGCCATTGTCTGACTGGGAATTCAAAGAGTATATTGGGAATACAAATACCCTCATTTCTTGCTACTGCCATATAGTGCCAGTTTCTGACTGGTAATTCAAAGAATATATTGGGGTTACGTGCACCCACAATTTTTACTACTGGTATACAGTGCCATTGTCTGACTGGGAATTCAAAGAATATATTGGGGTTATAAATACCCTCATTTCTTGCTACTGCCATATAGTGCCAGTTTCTGACTGGGAATTCAAAGAATATATTGGGGTTACGTGCACCCACAATTTTTACTACTGGTATACAGTGCCATTGTCTGACTGGGAATTCAAAGAATATATTGGGGTTATAAATACCCTCATTTCTTGCTACTGCCATATAGTGCCAGTTTCTGACTGGTAATTCAAAGAATATATTGGGGTTACGTGCACCCACAATTTTTACTACTGGTATACAGTGCCATTGTCTGACTGGGAATTCAAAGAATATATTGGGAATACAAATACCCTCATTTCTTGCTACTGCCATATAGTGCCAGTTTCTGACTGGGAATTCAAAGAATATATTGGGGTTACGTGCACCCACAATTTTTACTACTGGTATACAGTGCCATTGTCTGACTGGGAATTCAAAGAGTATATTGGGAATACAAATACCCTCATTTCTTGCTACTGCCATATAGTGCCAGTTTCTGACTGGTAATTCAAAGAATATATTGGGGTTACGTGCACCCACAATTTTTACTACTGGTATACAGTGCCATTGTCTGACTGGGAATTCAAAGAATATATTGGGGTTATAAATACCCTCATTTCTTGCTACTGCCATATAGTGCCAGTTTCTGACTGGTAATTCAAAGAATATATTGGGGTTACGTGCACCCACAATTTTTACTACTGGTATACAGTGCCATTGTCTGACTGGGAATTCAAAGAATATATTGGGAATACAAATACCCTCATTTCTTGCTACTGCCATATAGTGCCAGTTTCTGACTGGGAATTCAAAGAATATATTGGGGTTACGTGCACCCACAATTTTTACTACTGGTATACAGTGCCATTGTCTGACTGGGAATTCAAAGAATATATTGGGGTTATAAATACCCTCATTTCTTGCTACTGCCATATAGTGCCAGTTTCTGACTGGTAATTCAAAGAATATATTGGGGTTACGTGCACCCACAATTTTTACTACTGGTATACAGTGCCATTGTCTGACTGGGAATTCAAAGAATATATTGGGGTTATAAATACCCTCATTTCTTGCTACTGCCATATAGTGCCAGTTTCTGACTGGTAATTCAAAGAATATATTGGGGTTACGTGCACCCACAATTTTTACTACTGGTATACAGTGCCATTGTCTGACTGGGAATTCAAAGAATATATTGGGAATACAAATACCCTCATTTCTTGCTACTGCCATATAGTGCCAGTGTCTGACTGGGAATTCAAAGAATATATTGGGGTTACGTGCACCCACAATTTTTACTACTGGTATACAGTGCCATTGTCTGACTGGGAATTCAAAGAATATATTGGGGTTATAAATACCCTCATTTCTTGCTACTGCCATATAGTGCCAGTTTCTGACTGGTAATTCAAAGAATATATTGGGGTTACGTGCACCCACAATTTTTACTACTGGTATACAGTGCCATTGTCTGACTGGGAATTCAAAGAGTATATTGGGAATACAAATACCCTCATTTCTTGCTACTGCCATATAGTGCCAGTGTCTGACTGGGAATTCAAAGAATATATTGGGGTTACGTGCACCCACAATTTTTACTACTGGTATACAGTGCCATTGTCTGACTGGGAATTCAAAGAATATATTGGGAATACAAATACCCTCATTTCTTGCTACTGCCATATAGTGCCAGTGTCTGACTGGGAATTCAAAGAATATATTGGGGTTACGTGCACCCACAATTTTTACTACTGGTATACAGTGCCATTGTCTGACTGGGAATTCAAAGAATATATTGGGGTTATAAATACCCTCATTTCTTGCTACTGCCATATAGTGCCAGTTTCTGACTGGTAATTCAAAGAATATATTGGGGTTACGTGCACCCTCAATTTTTACTACTGGTATACAGTGCCATTGTCTGACTGGGAATTCAAAGAATATATTGGGAATACAAATACCCTCATTTCTTGCTACTGCCATATAGTGCCAGTGTCTGACTGGTAATTCAAAGAATATATTGGGGTTACGTGCACCCACAATTTTTACTACTGGTATACAGTGCCATTGTCTGACTGGGAATTCAAAGAGTATATTGGGAATACAAATACCCTCATTTCTTGCTACTGCCATATAGTGCCAGTGTCTGACTGGGAATTCAAAGAATATATTGGGGTTACGTGCACCCACAATTTTTACTACTGGTATACAGTGCCAATTTCTAACTAGGAATTCAAAATGCGCAAGGCTCCCGGAAAGGGACGTGGACGAGGCCGTGGGCGAGGTCGGGGGAATGGTTCTGGGGAGCAAGGTAGCAGTGAAGCCACAGGGCGTCCCGTGCCTACTCCTGTGGGGCAGCAAGCATTGCGCCACTCCACAGTGCCAGGGTTGCTTGCCACATTAACTAAACTGCAGGGTACAAACCTTAGTAGGCCCGAGAACCAGGAACAGGTCTTGCAATGGCTGTCAGAGAACGCTTACAGCACATTGTCCAGCAGCCAGTCAGACTCTGCCTCCTCTCCTCCTATTACCCAACAGTCTTGTCTTCCTTCCTCCCAAAATTCCGAAGCTTTACAGAACAATAACCCAAACTGTCCCTGCTCCCCAGAGCTGTTCTCCGCTCCTTTCATTGTCCCTCAACCTGCCTCTCCACGTCACGATTCCACGAACCTAACAGAGGAGCATCTGTGTCCAGATGCTCAAACACTAGAGTCTCCTCCATCTCCGTTCGATTTGGTGGTGGATGACCAGCAACCCACCCTCATCGACGATGATGTGACGCAGTTGCCGTCAGGGCATCCAGTTGACTGGCGCATTGTGCGGGAGGAGGAGATGAGACAGGAGTTGGAAGAGGAAGTGGTGGATGATGAGGACACTGACCCGACCTGGACAGGGGGGATGTCAAGCGGGGAAAGTAGTGTGGATGTTGAGGCAGGTGCAGCACCAAAAAGGGTAGCTAGAGGCAGAGGCAGAGGTCAGCAGCTTAGGCGAAGCCAGGCCACACCCGGAATCTCCCAAGATGTTCCAGTTCGTACCCAGCCCCGAAAAACTCCCACCTCGAGGGCACGTTTCTCGAAGGTGTGGAGTTTTTTCAAGGAATGCGCCGAGGACAGATATAGTGTTGTCTGCACAATTTGCCTCTCGAAATTGATTAGGGGCTCTGAGAAGAGCAACCTGTCCACCACTTCAATGCGCCGTCATTTGGAATCCAAGCACTGGAATCAGTGGCAGGCAGCAACGGCAGGACAAAGGCCGCCTGCCGTTCACGCCACTGCCACTGCCTCTGCCTCTGCCTCTGCCACTGCCACTGCTGACTGTGCTGGCGATGCACTCCAGAGGACGAGCCAGGACACCACTTCATCTGCCTCCGCCACTTTGTTGACTTCTACCTCATCCTCCCCTGGTCCTGTCTTATCTCCTTCTCCTGCACCATCAAAGGCACCATCAGGCGTTTCTTTACAACAACCCACCATCTCTCAGACATTGGAGCGGCGGCAGAAATACACTGCTAACCACCCACACGCGCAAGCCTTGAACGCCAACATCGCTAAACTGCTGGCCCAGGAGATGTTGGCGTTCCGGCTTGTTGAAACTCCCGCCTTCCTGGACCTGATGGCAACTGCGGCACCTCGCTATGCCGTCCCTAGCCGTCACTACTTCTCCCGGTGTGCCGTCCCCGCCTTGCACCAGCACGTGTCACTCAACATCAGGCGGGCCCTTAGTTCCGCGCTTTGCACAAAGGTCCACTTGACCACCGACGCGTGGACAAGTGCATGCGGACAGGGACGCTACATTTCACTGACGGCACACTGGGTGAATGTAGTTGAGGCTGGGACTGCTTCCCAAACTGGCCCGGTGTACCTCGTCTCCCCGCCTAACATTCCTGGCAGGGACACGAGAAGAACACCCCCCTCCTCCTCCTCCTCTACCGCCTCCTCCTCCGCCACCGCCTCCTCCTCCGCCACCGCCTCCTCCTCCGCTGTTAGATTGACCCCAGCTACGAGTTGGAAACGTTGCAGCACTGGCGTTGGTAGACGTCAGCAGGCTGTGCTGAAGCTGATCAGCTTGGGGGACAGACAGCACACTGCCTCCGAGGTGAGGGATGCCCTCCTCGATGAGACGGCAATATGGTTTGAGCCGCTGCACCTGGGCCCAGGCATGGTCGTTTGTGATAACGGCCGGAACCTGGTAGCAGCTCTGGAGCTTGCCGGACTCCAACATGTTCCATGCCTGGCCCACGTCTTCAACCTAGTGGTGCAACGTTCCTAAAGAGCTACCCAATGTTCCAGAGCTACTGGTGAAAGTGCGGCGCATGTGCGCCCACTTTCGCAAGTCGACAGTAGCCGCTGCTAGCTTAAAATCTCTCCAGCAACGCCTGCATGTGCCACAACACCGGCTTTTGTGCGACGTCCCACACGCTGGAACTCAACGTTTCAGATGTTGAATAGAGTGGTTGAGCAGCAGAGACCTTTGATGGAATACCAGCTACAAAACCCTAGGGTGCCACAAAGTCAGCTGCCTCAGTTTCACATCCATGAGTGGCCATGGATGAGAGACCTTTGTGACATCCTACGGGTCTTTGAGGAGTCCACAAGGAGGGTGAGCTCTGAGGATGCGATGGTGAGCCTTACAATCCCGCTCTTGTGTGTTCTGAGAGAATCCCTGATTGACATCAGGGATAACTCAGATCACACAGAGGAGTTAGGGATAGCATCCGATCCGTCACAGCTGGAGAGTAGGTCCACACATCTGTCCGCTTCACTGCGTTTAATGGAGGAGGAGGAGGAGGAGGAGGAGGAGGAAGAAGAGTTGTCCGATGATGTGATGGTGATACAGGAGGCTTCCGGGCAACTTCGAATCGTCCCATTGTTGCAGCGCGGTATGGGTAGACATGGAGGATGAGGAGGAAATGGAGATTGAACTTTCCGGTGGGGCCAGAGGAGTCATGCCAACTAACACTGTGGCAGACATGGCTGAGTTCATGTTGGGGTGCTTTACAACCGACAAGCGTATTGTCAAAATCATGGAGGACAACCAGTACTGGATCTTTGCTATCCTTGACCCCCGGTATAAAAACAACATCTCGTCTTTTATTCCGGTAGAGGGGAGGGCCAATCGCATCAATGCTTGCCACAGGCAATTGGTGCAGAATATGATGGAGATGTTTCCAGCATGTGACAGTGGCGGCAGGGAGGGCAGTTCCTCCAGTAGGCAACCAAGTTCTCACCGGTCCACACAAACGAGGGGCACACTGTCTAAGGTCTGGGACACCTTGATGGCACCCCCTCGCCAAAGTGCCGCCACGGAGGGTCCTAGTGTCACCAGGCGTGAGAAGTATAGGCGCATGTTGCGGGAATACCTTTCCGACCACAGCCCTGTCCTCTCCGACCCCTCTGCGCCCTACACGTATTGGGTGTCGAAGTTGGACCTGTGGCTTGAACTTGCCCTATATGCCTTGGAGGTGCTGTCCTGTCCTGCCGCCAGCGTCCTATCTGAGAGGGTGTTCAGTGCAGCCGGTGGCATCATCACTGACAAGCGCACCCGTCTGTCAGCTGAGAGTGCCGACCGGCTCACTTTGATAAAAATGAACCACCACTGGATAGAGCCTTCATTTTTGTGCCCACCTGTGTAAAGCACCCCAACATGAAACTCCATGTCTGTACTCAACCTCTCCAATTCCTCCGCATCCTCATACTCATCCACCATAAGCGTTGCACAATTCTGCTAATACTAGGCTCCCTCCAACATGATTTCCCCAACTCTGCTGGTTAGAGGCTCCCTCCACCCTGATTTCCACCAACTCTGCTGGTTAGAGGCTCCCTCCACCCTGCTTTCCCACAACTCTGCTGGTTAGAGGCTCCTTCCACCATGAATTTGCCCAAACTGGGCTGTTTAGAGGCTCCCTCCACCATGAATTGGTCCAAACTGGGCTGGTTAGAGGCTCCCTCCACCATTAATTGGTCCAAACTGGGCTGGTTAGAGGCTCCCTCCACCATGAATTTGCCCAAACTGGGCTGTTTAGAGGCTCCCTCCACCATGAATTTGCCCAAACTGGGCTGTTTAGAGGCTCCCTCCACCATGAATTGGTCCAAACTGGGTTTTTTAGAGGCTCCCTCCACCATGAATTTGTCCAAACTGGGGTGGTTAGAGGCTCCCTCCACCATTAATTGGTCCAAACTGGGCTGGTTAGAGGCTCCCTCCACCATTAATTGGTCCAAACTGGGCTGGTTAGAGGCTCCCTCCACCATTAATTGGTCCAAACTGGGCTGGTTAGAGGCTCCCTCCACCATGAATTTGCCCAAACTGGGCTGTTTAGAGGCTCCCTCCACCATGAATTTGCCCAAACTGGGCTGGTTAGAGGCTCCCTCCACCATGAATTGGTCCAAACTGGGGTTTTTAGAGGCTCCCTCCACCATTAATTGGTCCAAACTGGGCTGGTTAGAGGCTCCCTCCACCATTAATTGGTCCAAACTGGGCTGGTTAGAGGCTCCCTCCACCATGAATTTGCCCAAACTGGGCTGTTTAGAGGCTCCCTCCACCATGAATTTGCCCAAACTGGGCTGGTTAGAGGCTCCCTCCACCATGAATTGGTCCAAACTGGGGTTTTTAGAGGCTCCCTCCACCATGAATTGGTCCAAACTTGGCTGTTTAGAGGCTCCCTCCACCATGAATTGGTCCAAACTGGGGTGGTTAGAGGCTCCCTCCACCATTAATTGGTCCAAACTGGGCTGGTTAGAGGCTCCCTCCACCATTAATTGGTCCAAACTGGGCTGGTTAGAGGCTCCCTCCACCATGAATTTGCCCAAACTGGGCTGTTTAGAGGCTCCCTCCACCATGAATTTGCCCAAACTGGGCTGGTTAGAGGCTCCCTCCACCATGAATTGGTCCAAACTGGGGTTTTTAGAGGCTCCCTCCACCATGAATTGGTCCAAACTGGGGTGGTTAGAGGCTCCCTCCACCATTAATTGGTCCAAACTGGGCTGGTTAGAGGCTCCCTCCACCATTAATTGGTCCAAACTGGGCTGGTTAGAGGCTCCCTCCACCATGAATTTGCCCAAACTGGGCTGTTTAGAGGCTCCCTCCACCATGAATTTTGCCAAACTGGGCTGGTTAGAGGCTCCCTCCACCATGAATTGGTCCAAACTGGGGTTTTTAGAGGCTCCCTCCACCATGAATTGGTCCAAACTGGGGTGGTTAGAGGCTCCCTCCACCATTAATTGGTCCAAACTGGGCTGGTTAGAGGCTCCCTCCACCATTAATTGGTCCAAACTGGGCTGGTTAGAGGCTCCCTCCACCATGAATTTGCCCAAACTGGGCTGTTTAGAGGCTCCCTCCACCATGAATTTGCCCAAACTGGGCTGGTTAGAGGCTCCCTCCACCATGAATTGGTCCAAACTGGGGTTTTTTAGAGGCTCCCTCCACCATGAATTGGTCCAAACTTGGCTGTTTAGAGGCTCCCTCCACCATGAATTGGTCCAAACTGGGGTGGTTAGAGGCTCCCTCCACCATTAATTGGTCCAAACTGGGCTGGTTAGAGGCTCCCTCCACCATTAATTGGTCAAAACTGGGCTGGTTAGAGGCTCCCTCCACCATGAATTTGCCCAAACTGGGCTGTTTAGAGGCTCCCTCCACCATGAATTTGCCCAAACTGGGCTGGTTAGAGGCTCCCTCCACCATGAATTGGTCCAAACTGGGGTGGTTAGAGGCTCCCTCCACCATTAATTGGTCCAAACTGGGCTGGTTAGAGGCTCCCTCCACCATGAATTGGTCCAAACTGGGGTTTTTAGAGGCTCCCTCCACCATGAATTGGTCCAAACTTGGCTGTTTAGAGGCTCCCTCCACCATTAATTGGTCCAAACTGGGCTGGTTAGAGGCTCCCTCCACCATGAATTGGTCCAAACTGGGTTTTTTAGAGGCTCCCTCCACCATTAATTGGTCCAAACTGGGCTGGTTAGAGGCTCCCTCCACCATTAATTGGTCAAACTGGGCTGGTTAGAGGCTCCCTCCACCATGAATTTGCCCAAACTGGGCTGTTTAGAGGCTCCCTCCACCATGAATTTGCCCAAACTGGGCTGGTTAGAGGCTCCCTCCACCATGAATTGGTCCAAACTGGGGTTTTTAGAGGCTCCCTCCACCATGAATTGGTCCAAACTGGGCTGTTTAGAGGCTCCCTCCACCATGAATTGGTCCAAACTGGGTTTTTTAGAGGCTCCCTCCACCATTAATTGGTCCAAACTGGGCTGGTTAGAGGCTCCCTCCACCATTAATTGGTCCAAACTGGGCTGGTTAGAGGCTCCTCCACCATGAATTTGCCCAAACTGGGCTGTTTAGAGGCTCCCTCCACCATGAATTTGCCCAAACTGGGCTGGTTAGAGGCTCCCTCCACCATGAATTGGTCCAAACTGGGGTTTTTAGAGGCTCCCTCCACCATGAATTGGTCCAAACTTGGCTGTTTAGAGGCTCCCTCCACCATGAATTGGTCCAAACTGGGGTGGTTAGAGGCTCCCTCCACCATTAATTGGTCCAAACTGGGCTGGTTAGAGGCTCCCTCCACCATTAATTGGTCCAAACTGGGCTGGTTAGAGGCTCCCTCCACCATGAATTTGCCCAAACTGGGCTGTTTAGAGGCTCCCTCCACCATGAATTTGCCCAAACTGGGCTGGTTAGAGGCTCCCTCCACCATGAATTGGTCCAAACTGGGGTTTTTTAGAGGCTCCCTCCACCATGAATTGGTCCAAACTGGGGTGGTTAGAGGCTCCCTCCACCATTAATTGGTCCAAACTGGGCTGGTTAGAGGCTCCCTCCACCATTAATTGGTCCAAACTGGGCTGGTTAGAGGCTCCCTCCACCATGAATTTGCCCAAACTGGGCTGTTTAGAGGCTCCCTCCACCATGAATTTGCCCAAACTGGGCTGGTTAGAGGCTCCCTCCACCATGAATTGGTCCAAACTGGGGTTTTTAGAAGAGGCTCCCTCCACCATGAATTGGTCCAAACTTGGCTGTTTAGAGGCTCCCTCCACCATGAATTGGTCCAAACTGGGGTGGTTAGAGGCTCCCTCCACCATTAATTGGTCCAAACTGGGCTGGTTAGAGGCTCCCTCCACCATTAATTGGTCCAAACTGGGCTGGTTAGAGGCTCCCTCCACCATGAATTTGCCCAAACTGGGCTGTTTAGAGGCTCCCTCCACCATGAATTGGTCCAAACTGGGTTTTTTAGAGGCTCCCTCCACCATGAATTGGTCCAAACTTGGCTGTTTAGAGGCTCCCTCCACCATTAATTGGTCCAAACTGGGCTGGTTAGAGGCTCCCTCCACCATGAATTGGTCCAAACTGGGTTTTTTAGAGGCTCCCTCCACCATGAATTTGCCCAAACTGGGCTGTTTAGAGGCTCCCTCCACCATGAATTGGTCCAAACTGGGTTTTTTAGAGGCTCCCTCCACCATTAATTGGTCCAAACTGGGCTGGTTAGAGGCTCCCTCCACCATTAATTGGTCCAAACTGGGCTGGTTAGAGGCTCCCTCCACCATGAATTTGCCCAAACTGGGCTGTTTAGAGGCTCCCTCCACCATGAATTTGCCCAAACTGGGCTGGTTAGAGGCTCCCTCCACCATGAATTGGTCCAAACTGGGGTTTTTAGAGGCTCCCTCCACCATGAATTGGTCCAAACTTGGCTGTTTAGAGGCTCCCTCCACCATGAATTGGTCCAAACTGGGGTGGTTAGAGGCTCCCTCCACCATTAATTGGTCCAAACTGGGCTGGTTAGAGGCTCCCTCCACCATTAATTGGTCCAAACTGGGCTGGTTAGAGGCTCCCTCCACCATGAATTTGCCCAAACTGGGCTGTTTAGAGGCTCCCTCCACCATGAATTTGCCCAAACTGGGCTGGTTAGAGGCTCCCTCCACCATGAATTGGTCCAAACTGGGGTTTTTAGAGGCTCCCTCCACCATGAATTGGTCCAAACTGGGGTGGTTAGAGGCTCCCTCCACCATTAATTGGTCCAAACTGGGCTGGTTAGAGGCTCCCTCCACCATTAATTGGTCCAAACTGGGCTGGTTAGAGGCTCCCTCCACCATGAATTTGCCCAAACTGGGCTGTTTAGAGGCTCCCTCCACCATGAATTTGCCCAAACTGGGCTGGTTAGAGGCTCCCTCCACCATGAATTGGTCCAAACTGGGGTTTTTAGAGGCTCCCTCCACCATGAATTGGTCCAAACTTGGCTGTTTAGAGGCTCCCTCCACCATGAATTGGTCCAAACTGGGGTGGTTAGAGGCTCCCTCCACCATTAATTGGTCCAAACTGGGCTGGTTAGAGGCTCCCTCCACCATTAATTGGTCCAAACTGGGCTGGTTAGAGGCTCCCTCCACCATGAATTTGCCCAAACTGGGCTGTTTAGAGGCTCCCTCCACCATGAATTTGCCCAAACTGGGCTGGTTAGAGGCTCCCTCCACCATGAATTGGTCCAAACTGGGGTGGTTAGAGGCTCCCTCCACCATTAATTGGTCCAAACTGGGCTGGTTAGAGGCTCCCTCCACCATGAATTGGTCCAAACTGGGGTTTTTAGAGGCTCCCTCCACCATGAATTGGTCCAAACTTGGCTGTTTAGAGGCTCCCTCCACCATTAATTGGTCCAAACTGGGCTGGTTAGAGGCTCCCTCCACCATGAATTGGTCCAAACTGGGTTTTTTAGAGGCTCCCTCCACCATGAATTTGCCCAAACTGGGCTGTTTAGAGGCTCCCTCCACCATGAATTGGTCCAAACTGGGTTTTTTAGAGGCTCCCTCCACCATTAATTGGTCCAAACTGGGCTGGTTAGAGGCTCCCTCCACCATTAATTGGTCCAAACTGGGCTGGTTAGAGGCTCCCTCCACCATGAATTTGCCCAAACTGGGCTGTTTAGAGGCTCCCTCCACCATGAATTTGCCCAAACTGGGCTGGTTAGAGGCTCCCTCCACCATGAATTGGTCCAAACTGGGGTTTTTAGAGGCTCCCTCCACCATGAATTGGTCCAAACTTGGCTGTTTAGAGGCTCCCTCCACCATGAATTGGTCCAAACTGGGGTGGTTAGAGGCTCCCTCCACCATTAATTGGTCCAAACTGGGCTGGTTAGAGGCTCCCTCCACCATTAATTGGTCCAAACTGGGCTGGTTAGAGGCTCCCTCCACCATGAATTTGCCCAAACTGGGCTGTTTAGAGGCTCCCTCCACCATGAATTTGCCCAAACTGGGCTGGTTAGAGGCTCCCTCCACCATGAATTGGTCCAAACTGGGGTTTTTAGAGGCTCCCTCCACCATGAATTGGTCCAAACTGGGGTGGTTAGAGGCTCCCTCCACCATTAATTGGTCCAAACTGGGCTGGTTAGAGGCTCCCTCTACCATTAATTGGTCCAAACTGGGCTGGTTAGAGGCTCCCTCCACCATGAATTTGCCCAAACTGGGCTGTTTAGAGGCTCCCTCCACCATGAATTTGCCCAAACTGGGCTGGTTAGAGGCTCCCTCCACCATGAATTGGTCCAAACTGGGGTTTTTAGAGGCTCCCTCCACCATGAATTGGTCCAAACTTGGCTGTTTAGAGGCTCCCTCCACCATGAATTGGTCCAAACTGGGGTGGTTAGAGGCTCCCTCCACCATTAATTGGTCCAAACTGGGCTGGTTAGAGGCTCCCTCCACCATTAATTGGTCCAAACTGGGCTGGTTAGAGGCTCCGTCCACCATGAATTTGCCCAAACTGGGCTGTTTAGAGGCTCCCTCCACCATGAATTTGCCCAAACTGGGCTGGTTAGAGGCTCCCTCCACCATGAATTGGTCCAAACTGGGGTGGTTAGAGGCTCCCTCCACCATTAATTGGTCCAAACTGGGCTGGTTAGAGGCTCCCTCCACCATGAATTGGTCCAAACTGGGGTTTTTAGAGGCTCCCTCCACCATGAATTGGTCCAAACTTGGCTGTTTAGAGGCTCCCTCCACCATTAATTGGTCCAAACTGGGCTGGTTAGAGGCTCCCTCCACCATGAATTGGTCCAAACTGGGTTTTTTAGAGGCTCCCTCCACCATGAATTTGCCCAAACTGGGCTGTTTAGAGGCTCCCTCCACCATGAATTGGTCCAAACTGGGTTTTTTAGAGGCTCCCTCCACCATGAATTGGTCCAAACTTGGCTGTTTAGAGGCTCCCTCCACCATTAATTGGTCCAAACTGGGCTGGTTAGAGGCTCCCTCCACCATGAATTGGTCCAAACTGGGTTTTTTAGAGGCTCCCTCCACCATGAATTTGCCCAAACTGGGCTGTTTAGAGGCTCCCTCCACCATGAATTGGTCCAAACTGGGTTTTTTAGAGGCTCCCTCCACCATTAATTGGTCCAAACTGGGCTGGTTAGAGGCTCCCTCCACCATTAATTGGTCCAAACTGGGCTGGTTAGAGGCTCCCTCCACCATGAATTTGCCCAAACTGGGCTGGTTAGAGGCTCCCTCCACCATGAATTGGTCCAAACTGGGTTTTTTAGAGGCTCCCTCCACCATGAATTTGCCCAAACTGGGCTGGTTAGAGGCTCCCTCCACCATGAATTGGTCCAAACTGGGGTTTTTAGAGGCTCCCTCCACCATGAATTTGCCCAAACTCTGCTGGTTAGAGGCTCAATCCACCCTGATTTTCAAAACAAATGTTGGTGCCAACCTCAACTTACTACAAGGGCCAAATTCACTGCTGGTGACAAGCTCTCCTCACTGCAAGTGCCAAATACACATGTTTCAAGGTGTTTTCCTACTGTCAGAGAGGTGGTATTGAGTGTGTAAAGTGTGTAGTTGTTAGGCTGTGATGTTGGGGTAATAGAGGGTCTTTGGTGTGTTAGATGCCCCCAGACATGCTTCCCCTGCTGTCCCAGTGTCATTCCAGAGGTGTTGGCATCATTTCCTGGGGTGTCATAGTGGACTTGGTGACCCTCCAGACACGGATTTGGGTTTCCCCCTTAACGAGTATCTGTTCCCCATAGACTATAATGGGGTTCGAAACCCGTTCGAACACACGAACATTGAGCGGCTGTTCGAATCGAATTTCGAACCTCGAACATTTTAGTGTTCGCTCATCTCTAGTTGCTGATCCTGGGAGGAGAGGAAGTGGCGGGGTCTGTCCTGACACTGAGAGCCTTGTAATATGGTACAGTGTTTTTCTTTGGTTGATTCATGTGGCTGGTAGTGAGCCACACGTACAGTTAGTATTTTTCTTTTTAGCTAGTGCTCAGACGAGCAGGATTTTGTTTGATGTGATTTTTCCTGATGTAAAGGTTTATTTATTTTGTTGTTTTTCTTAAATAAACCGCTTTGCTGCAAGATTTGTGTCTCTGTCTCCAACTGGTTGGGTCTGCACCACTGCTGCTACCGAGCTATCTTTCCCATAATACATTTAATGACTCAGTTTTAAAAAAAAAACAGACACATTAATATCACTTAGTGTCTGGGGTTGAGCCAATTTTGAGATTTCAGGATCGATTTTAAAATACGATTTCCGATCATTTTCCAGCCGATCCCGATCGTGAAATTTGCTCGATCACCAATTGGAATCCGATCTTTTCTGATTCCAATTGCTCAACCCTAGTTAACCCTTTCCTGACATCCACTGTACTAGTACGGCGCATGTCGGGTGTTTAACTATGGCGGACGACCGGGAGTCGGGCGGCCGCCATAGCCGCCGGGTGTCTACTGTTTTAGACCGATCGGAGGCATTAACCCCTCCAGCGCCATTTTTCCGGTGATCGTCGGCGCCTGAAGCAGGCTCCAGGGCCGACGTCACGTTTCCATGATAGCCTGCAATCTCTTTCTTTTGCAGGCTGGTTTATGCAGCTTGCAAAAGAAATGATTTTTTGTAATGTATTGCAATGCATTAGTATTGTAATGCATTGAATTAATGATCAGATCCCTGGGGTTCAAGACCCCTAGGGGGTCTAATAAATGCAAATAATAAAATAAAATAAAAAAAGTAAAAAAAATATAAAAAAATTCTAAAAGTATTACAATTCAAATCACCCCCCTTTCCCTAGAACACATATAAAAGTAGTTAAAAACTGTGAAACACATGCATGTTAGGCATCCATGTGTCCAAATCGCCCGCTCTACAAATCTATAAAAATATTTGTTTTGACTCTTAAAAAAATTTGAGTAAAAAGTGATCAAAGCAATAGCATTTCCCCGAAAATGGTAGAACTAAAAAGTACACCCGGACCCGCAAAAAAAGATGCCCTATGCATCCCCGTACACGGACGTATAAAAAAGTTACAGCTGTCGGAATATGGCGACTTTTAGAAAAAAATTCTTTAACACAGTTTTGGATATTTTTAAAGGGTTAAAATGTAAATAAAACCATATAAATTTGGTATCCCCAGAACCGTACCGAAACACAGAATACAGGGGACATGTCATTTTGGCTGCACAATGAACGCCGTAAAACCGAAGCCCGTAAGAAAATCGCAGAAATGCATTTTTTCTTCCAATCCACCCCATTCAGAATTTTTTTTTTCCAGCTTCCCAGTACATTATACAAAATCATTAATGGTGGCATCACGAAGAAAAATTTGTCCCGCAAAGATTAAGGGTGCATTCACACGGAGTAAAATGGAGTGTAATTTGGAGCGTTTACGGAGCGTATACGGAGCGTTTACGGAGCGTTTACGTAAACGCTCCATAAACGCTCCGTAAACGCTCCAAATTACACTCCATTTTACTCCGTGTGAATGCACCCTAAGGGTGCATTCACACTGAGTAAACGCTAGCTTATTTTGTAGAGTAAAATTACACTTGTAAATTTTGCTATCCCATTGACTTCAATGATATTTTTTTACAAGTGTAAAAATACGCCTGTAAAAAATACGCCTGTAAAAATACGCCTGTAAAATGTCATTGAAGTCAATGGGATAGCAAAATTTACAAGTGTAATTTTACTTTACAAAATAAGCTAGCGTTTACTCAGTGTGAATGCACCCTAAGACCTCATATGGCTCTGGGAGTGGAGAAATAAAAAAGTTATGGGGTTTAGAAGGAGGGGAGTCAAAAACGAAAATCAAAAAATGCCATCGGCGGGAAGGGGTTAATGCTTCTCTATGGGAAAAGTCACTTTTAGGGTTGAGCCAATCTTGAGATAACCTCTGACCTCGATCCTGCTAGAAAAGATCAGGATCGGAATTCCGATCGCGATCATGATATTTACTTGATCGCCGATCGTAATCTGATCTATTCCGATCCCAATCGCTCAACCCTATTAGAGTCCATTAATGTCCGCCATGATGGGCTTCCATTTCTTTTTCTTTGATGGCCTCTATCACATGGACATCCATTGGTCGTGTGAACGCCCCCTAAAATTGACTTCATTTCATAAAAAAAAAAAAATACAAAAAATAATTACACTATAAAAAAAATTGAACAATGGTAAAACTGCATTCGTGTGCGTGTAGATATGTCGCATGGCGGAATATTCTTTGGAGATAATGATGTTTTTCTAATTATATCCTGTATATTTGCACAGCTAAGCTCAAACAGTAACCTCATTATTGGCTATATATATTTATAGGACTAGTCTCCTAATGTAAATGTAACTCCAGAAACCCATTACTGTTGGCATCAGCATATACCACAATGAATTATGGGTAATTAATGAGTAACAGATGTGTAAATCTATGGAATCAATGAGTATATGGATCAACCCTTGTCATCCATCCAGTGATCTATGGGCAGAGGTGGGGGCGGAGGTGGGGGTCCCTCCGGCACCCCCTATAGGGTACGCAATACCCACAATGAAATTTTTTGAGCTCCTGGGACTTTAATCAGGATGATCATGTCACTACTGTGCTGACTCCGTCACTTGTAGGAGATGTAGCGGATAAGAGAACACCGCAATGCTTGGGACGTAACTCATACGGCCGTGGCAGGACCCCGTTGTGCGAGCGGCGAGGCAATACGTATAATATTCCCATTTTTATCTCGAATTCTACAGTGTCTTAGCGTCGTGAGGAATGGAGAAAACGGGCTTTTAATTCATTATTTTGCAAGCAAATGTGTCCCCTCGTTTATAATTTTTATGGATTCGACCCCATTAGAGGTGTGCGTTCTATATAAATCTTTGCTCGTTTTTGTCCTGCTGTTTTTTCATTAAGCCGCAGCTCCGTCTCACATTAAAACACCTCGTTCATGTATCATTCAGGCATGTGAACGATTACCCAATGTCTTTCAGTTGTCAGAGTAATGAGAGGAGGAAGTGAATGAGGAATGAATGCCACCGTCTCCGGGGATGGACACAGTGATTTTTATCATCATCACTTGTACAATATAATTGTGTCTTAAGCGCATCCTTCAAAAAGTTCAGCACTTATGATAGTTCCCAATGAAGCGCCGGGGCCTTGGCGCATTCCCAGCCATGTGAGGAGACGGGCGAGGATTCCCATTAAAAATGCATTTTCCGGAATGCCTTTTGAACCGGCATTAATATGTTATTTGCTTTAGTGCTTCTTTAATTCTTTCTGCGCCGCAGTAATTGTAATCCCTGAAAAGCCGTAAATGTCTCAAAGATAGTGTCTGAGGAGCGCGCTGATCTTATGGGCTTTATGGGTGGTGAAAGGGAAAACTAGATACAGAAGATGCATGGATGGAGAGGGAGATAGAAGATGGGTAGATATATAGATAATGGATAGTAGATAGATAGATAGATAGATAGATAGATAGATAGATAGATAGGAGATAGATAGATAGATAGATAGATAGATAGATAGATAGATAGATAGATAGGAGATAGATAGATAGATAGATAGATAGATAGATAGATAGATAGATAGATAGATAGATAGATAGGGAGATAGATAGATAGATAGATAGATAGATAGATAGATAGATAGACAGATAGATAGGGAGATAGGAGATAGATAGATAGATAGATAGATAGATAGATAGATAGATAGATAGGAGATAGATAGATAGATAGATAGATAGATAGATAGGGAGATAGGAGATAGATAGATAGATAGATAGATAGATAGATAGATAGATAGGAGATAGATAGATAGATAGATAGATAGGAGGTAGATAGATAGATAGATAGATAGATAGATAGATAGATAGATAGATAGACAGATAGGATAGATAGACAGATAGATAGATAGATAGATAGATAGATAGATAGATAGATAGATAGATAGATAGATAGGAGATAGATAGATAGATAGATAGATAGATAGATAGATAGACAGATAGGATAGATAGACAGATAGATAGATAGATAGATAGATAGATAGATAGATAGATAGATAGGAGATAGATAGATAGATAGATAGATAGATAGATAGATAGATAGGAGATAGATAGATAGATAGATAGATGATAGATAGATAGATAGATAGATAGATAGATAGGAGATAGATAGATAGATAGATAGATAGATAGATAGATAGATAGGAGATAGATAGATAGGAGATAGATAGATAGATAGATAGACAGATAGATGTTAGACATTAGATAGATAGTGTCACGGGATGGTTAGAGTCTATACTATAGGCAATGTGTAATATATATTTCATGTGGAATGTATTCTCTAACCTGTTATATACAGCAATGTGTAGTTGGCTGATTAGGGTCTAGTGTGTTAGCACATTGTATGCAAATACCTCTAACTAGTGAGGACCAGTGAGGACAATGGGTGGAGATAATCTGATCAGTGTCTCCAAGAAGATGTTGGATGGTGCATTGTCCATAGTAGACGGGGAGTCTGCTCTCCTTGGCATAGGTGAGGGGGGAAGGATCTGTGACTCAGCCCTTCCCACCCACAGATATAGGTGTAACAGTTTTAGTATATAGTTATAGCTAGCAGTTAGTATGTGTTAGCCGGCCTGTGCACAGCTCTGCAGAGAGCCAGAATTTAGTTACAGGACCAAGGAGCCAAAGCTATCATTGGATTGTGACTTCTGTGGACTTATTGTTATTACGGTTGATGTGACCGCCGCCGGCTACTAACTTTGTGGATTACAATAAATTGCTGTTGTCTCCCGACCTCTTGCGTCCCTGTTGATTCAAAAGACCATCCGGAGGAAGACGTATACCTTTGCTCCGTGACAACTGGTTGGCAGCGGTGGGATCAACAGCGGACAGCGAGATGGACTACAGCAGCCCAGCGATTAATGGAGCCACAACCTCAGAATACAGGAACTGGACTATGGCACGTCTACAAGTAAGGGCCCGGGAACTAAACCTGAGTTACCAGGGAAGAACGAAAGATCAACTGATCGAGGCACTGGAGGAGATGACCCTGCAAAGCGACCATGAGGAGGGCTGCCCCCAGGAGACTGGAGAGATACGGGAGTGGCAGGTACAGACCCAAAAGAGCAGATGGGTTGTTTTGTATGAGGAGGAGTTGGCAGTGCTGGGGCTAGGAGCAACTGCAGAGCAAAGGAGTAGAGCATTACAGAGGGCTCAGGAAACGGAGAAGGAGGAACAGAGAATGGCGCATGAAAAGGAAAGAATGGCGCATGAAATGCGAATGGCTGAGATAACTACGCGGAATTATAATCAAACGTCGGCCCCCAGCCCAACAGTGAGAGAACCACCATATGTCTCCCATAAACACTTCAAGACCTTTGATGAAGCGGCTGGGGATGTTGATGGATATTTTCAGGACTTCGAACACCAGTGCCACCTGATGGAAGTCCCAGAGAAGGATTGGGTCCGGTATCTGGTGGGGCACCTACGAGATGGGGCTGCGGAAGCTCTCAGAGCCATGGACCCTAGTGATCAGCGGGACTATGAGGCCATTAAAAGAGCGGTGCAGAAGTATTATGCCGTCACTCCAGAGACCTACCGAGTTCAATTCCGCTCTTTGTCTTACAATGGGGGAAGCTCCTTCCACATGTTCGCCCACAAGTTGAAGCAAGCATGCAAGCGCTGGCTAGAAGGAGAGGAGGCTGTCACAGTCGATAAGATCCTCCAAGTCATACTTAAGGAACAGTTCTTTTCCCAGTGCCCCGCTGAGATCCGTGAGTGGGTGCTGGAACGGAACCCAGCCACAGTGGAGCAAGCTGCTTCCCTTGCAGATGAGGGCCTGACCATCAAGCCGCAGTGGAAGAGGTTGTTTGCAGAGGAGCGGAAAACTACCACAGTCCGCCAGACACCCTTCAGCCAGCCACCCACCTTTCGTGCCCGGCCTCAGGATTACAATTCCCCCTCTACCCCTGCCCCAGCCCATCGGCCTCCAGCTATGAACAACCCTGTCCCTAGACAACGACCTACTGGAAGAATGCTAGAGCGCAGATGTTTTGGGTGCGGGCGGCCTGGACATTTGCAAGCTAGTTGCCCTGTTAACATGGGGGCACGGGCCACCGTGGCATCCCGGCCTATTCACTACCTGGGAACCACCCCTAGGACTGAAAGTTTGGCCCCATTTCCAGATGACTCCATGAATGACCCATCTGTTCCACCTCCAGGGGTCTATGGGATTCAGCCTTCCGCCACACATCCCGCAAACCTTCAGCGGAAGCACTTGCAGGAGGTCCTACTGGATGGCCGAACAGTTGTTGGATTCCGGGACTCGGGAGCTTTCCTAACGGTAGCGGACCCCCGAGTGGTTCGACCCGAGGCCCTAGAGGAGGGCCCTGGCCTTTCTATCGAGTTGGCAGGAGGTACTCGGAAACGTATTCCTAAAGCTACCGTGGAACTCGACTATGGTTATGGACCAAAACGATGCACAATTGGTGTGATGAGCGGGCTGCCGGCCGATGTTCTGTTAGGCAACGATGTTGGAAATCTACAGTGCCACTTTGTGGGAGCAGTGACCCGAAGCCAAGCTCAGAGAGACGCCAACATGGATCGACCGGATTTTTTGCCAGATGCCAGCCCTTCAACTCTACAACTTTACCATTCAGTACCGCCGAGGGAACCAACACCAGAACGCAGATGGGTTATCCCGGCAGGAGGACATATGAGCTATAGAGACTGATGTGCATTCCCCAATTTACCTGTGTAGGCCAATTGTGTCATGCACATGTTTTGAGAGGGGGAGGGGTTGTCACGGGATGGTTAGAGTCTATACTATAGGCAATGTGTAATATATATTTCATGTGGAATGTATTCTCTAACCTGTTATATACAGCAATGTGTAGTTGGCTGATTAGGGTCTAGTGTGTTAGCACATTGTATGCAAATACCTCTAACTAGTGAGGACCAGTGAGGACAATGGGTGGAGATAATCTGATCAGTGTCTCCAAGAAGATGTTGGATGGTGCATTGTCCATAGTAGACGGGGAGTCTGCTCTCCTTGGCATAGGTGAGGGGGGAAGGATCTGTGACTCAGCCCTTCCCACCCACAGATATAGGTGTAACAGTTTTAGTATATAGTTATAGCTAGCAGTTAGTATGTGTTAGCCGGCCTGTGCACAGCTCTGCAGAGAGCCAGAATTTAGTTACAGGACCAAGGAGCCAAAGCTATCATTGGATTGTGACTTCTGTGGACTTATTGTTATTACGGTTGATGTGACCGCCGCCGGCTACTAACTTTGTGGATTACAATAAATTGCTGTTGTCTCCCGACCTCTTGCGTCCCTGTTGATTCAAAAGACCATCCGGAGGAAGACGTATACCTTTGCTCCGTGACAGATAGATAGATAGATAGATAGATAGATAGATAGATAGATGTTAGACATTAGATAGATAGATAGATAGATAGATAGATAGATAGATAGATAGATAGATGTTAGACATTAGATAGATACTGTACATAGATACTAGCTAGACTGACATGGCGGTAAGTATTACATCACTGACACTTTACATAATTTTCTTTGTAGAATTTCCTTGTAGTGTAATAATGTAATATACAGAGAGTCTGGACGGTCACAGGCTCCCAATAAGTTACCCCCTAGTGCCCATTCAGGTAGCCCATTTTCTGTCTGCACACTTGTTATAACTTGCTGATATTGATGCCTGCACCCGTGCTATGCTTGCCTGTATCCTGCATACGGTATATACACCATCGGCATGTAATATATTCCTCCTAATGTCAGTATTCCGAGCTGAGTCTCTCTAAATTCTTCCCATAACATGATCAAATTCAGCAAAGGAACTCACAGCATGATCAAAACAGCCCTGAAAGACTCCACAACAGACTGCTCATACACACCGGAGCGCGTCAGTCACCGCAATGTGGCTGCAAAGTGAATATATATGAAGGCAAACGGCTGGGGTGACACCGGCATAAATCATGTGACAAGCAAATAGAGCTCCTTCAGGTGTGATAAATGTCTCCAAAATGTGGCGAGAATTTCTTAATGCTAGAAAGAACACGTAAGTGATTATCAGGACTGATCCTGGCGCACGTCAGGCAGGTTCTTAGTCAGCGGAGCGCCTCCTGTGGAATATTACACACGTACAATGGTATTACCTGCAGAGGAACCCCGGCTTATTGACAAGAAGTGGATACAGTCCTTATTTACAGGGAGACATACGTGTGCTCGCAGGATGACAGATTGACGCCATTAATCATCCCTTGCTCCATGGGAAATCTGACTCTGGTGTACATAAGTTGTGGCGTCGTCTTCCCTGGGGGGTCTCGGGTGATACCCATCATCTTGTCATGGTGTATGATGATATGTGTTTAATTATTAACACGCTGTTTTGTACATACTGCATTAGTTATTACATTACATTATTACATTGCTATTCCAGGAGGGCCTACACATTACATACCGCACTTCAGTACGTATCTGGAAATCTGGATACCGTATAGGCAAAAGGGTCAACTGTCCGACTGTCCACACCATCTGGGCCATCCAACATCCTACAAAGTGTAAGTCATGGTGCCTACTTTTTACGCACTACTGTATATAACCCTGTAGACGACTTCAATGCATTCACTTTTATGTAGACACTATATGGTGGTATAAAACGGCCATTGTATGGGGGCCCCAAACTAATGCTTCCTAGCATTGTAAGTACCATAAGGGACCATTGCACCAAAAACAACAGCGGGACAAGATTTATTTTGTGCTTTAGGTACAGAACAATTTTTTGGCACAAAATATGGCACTATAGTGCACCAACCGAGAGGTTATAGAAGGGAAAGTGTCCATTATATGGCATGAGCCACGGACGTACATTTTGGTGCATCTTCTCCTGCCTAGTCTAATGATAGCAATAAAAAATTACCCCTCCTATTGCTTATTTAGAGACCCCCCCAAAAAAAAAAAAAAAAAAAAAACAGTATATGCGTACAGTCATTAGAAAAGCAAGGCCAACCCACTTTGAATTCTAGGGTTTTACAGTCCAGTCCTTAAACTTAGGTAACTGCAACCCAAAATTAGGTAAATACGAATAAAAAAAACATTTCATTAAATAAAATAAAAATAAAATAAAATAAAAATTAAAATAAAAAAAGCATTTCATTATTTATTTGTCAAAAATTAGGCCAAAATACAGAAGTGGTGTGTGAATTAAGTACTCCCTTACTGCTTCAGTGGGAACGAAGGGGTTAAGTCGCAATCGGGTCCTGCAAATCAAATACCCATGAATAATTTATCATTAGCAAACACATCTATAAAAGCAGAAGTTTTATCAGTTTGCTGGTCTGGAGCATTCATGCATATGGTAACACAATGCTAAGGAGGAAAGACATCAGCAATGATCTTAGAGTAACAATTATAAGGTCAGAGCCATTATAAGCCATGGTAAGTCATTTCCGGACAATGTGAAGCCCATCATTCTACAGTACAGAAGATTATTCATGTGAAAAAACATTCAAAATAGCCGAGAGTCTTCCAGGAATGAAGAAGAGAAATTGCAAAGAATAAGCGACAGCTAAGATTTTACAGGGCGATAATGGACTAATAAAAGACTGATAAAGTCATAGGAAAAATGGTTATTTCAATGTATTGCTGCTAAAGGTGTCTCTAGAAGCTTTTGGGTTCATGGACTTTGGTTTTCACTCAGGACTTTTCCATTCTGGCTTTGTTTTGTTGAATCAGTAATGGAAAGTGGAATCAGTTGTGTGCTGTCCTTACCGTGGCGAATAAACAGACAGAGCTCTGCAGATGCCCCTCCAATAACCTCTCCTAATAACATCCCCTAATAAGTCTAGTCTGTTTGCAATTTTCTATTTCAATGTATTTCCCACCATACAGCACATTACTGCCACTGGTGGGTTGTCTTTTACTGCACTATAGGATGCAGCTTTATAACCTAAATCAGATAGAACATGAATAATAATAAATGTGTAAGTTAATTTTGATAATTATCCTTGACAATGTGAACTTTGCTAACAAAAGCAAGGAACTTGGGGTACCTTGAGATTGTAAATGAACGGCAAGAGAGATGACAGTGATGGAAGATAGATTGATAGATAGATAGATAGATAGATAGATAGATAGATAGGAGATAGATAGATAGATAGATAGATAGATAGATAGATAGATAGGAAAGACCAATATATAGATATAATGTGACATAACTAGATAGATAGACATGGATATAGATGGATAGAAAGGATGGATGGATGGATGGATGGATAGATAGATAGATAGATAGATAGATAGATAGATAGATAGATAGGAGATAGATAGATAGATAGATAGATAGATAGATAGGAGATAGATAGATAGATAGATAGATAGATAGATAGGAGATAGATAGATAGATAGATAGATAGATAGATAGATAGATAGGAGATAGATACGATAGATAGATAGATAGATAGATAGATAGGAGATAGATAGATAGATAGATAGATAGATAGATAGGAAAGACCAATATATAGATATAATGTGACATAACTAGATAGATAGACATGGATATAGATGGATAGAAAGGATGGATGGATGGATGGATGGATGGATAGATAGATAGATAGATAGATAGATAGATAGATAGATAGATAGATAGATAGATAGGAGATAGATAGATAGATAGATAGATAGGAGATAGATAGATAGATAGATAGATAGATAGGAGATAGATACGATAGATAGATAGATAGATAGATAGATAGATAGGAGATAGATAGATAGATAGATAGATAGATAGATAGATAGATAGGAAAGACCAATATATAGATATAATGTGACATAACTAGATAGATAGACATGGATATAGATGGATAGAAAGGATGGATGGATGGATGGATGGATGGATAGATAGATAGATAGATAGATAGATAGATAGATAGATAGATAGATAGGAGATAGATAGATAGATAGATAGATAGATAGGAGATAGATAGATAGATAGATAGGAGATAGATAGATAGATAGATAGATAGATAGATAGATAGATAGATAGGAGATAGATACGATAGATAGATAGATAGATAGATAGATAGATAGATAGATAGATAGATAGGAGATAGATAGATAGATAGATAGATAGATAGGAGATAGATAGATAGATAGATAGATAGATAGATAGATAGATAGATAGATAGGAAAGACCAATATATAGATATAATATGACATAACTAGATAGATAGACATAGATATAGATGGATAGAAAGGATGGATGGATGGATGGATGGATGGATGGATGGATAGATAGATAGATAGATAGATAGATAGATAGATAGATAGATAGATAGGAGATAGATAGGAGATAGATAGATAGATAGATAGATAGGAGATAGATAGATAGATAGATAGATAGATAGATAGGAGATAGATAGATAGATAGATAGATAGATAGATAGATAGAAGATAGATAAATGATAGATAGATAGATAGATAGATAGATAGGAGATAGATACGATCGATAGATAGATAGATAGATAGATAGGAGATAGATAGATAGATAGATAGATAGATAGATAGGAGATAGATACGATAGAGAGAGAGATAGATAGATAGATAGATAGATAGATAGGAGATAGATAGATAGATAGATAGATAGATAGGAGATAGATAGATAGATAGATAGATAGATAGATAGATAGATAGATAGATAGGAGATAGATAGATAGATAGGAAAGACCAATATATAGATATAATATGACATAACTAGATAGATAGACATAGATATAGATGGATAGAAAGGATGGATGGATGGATGGATGGATGGATAGATAGATAGATAGATAGATAGATAGATAGATAGATAGATAGGAGATAGATAGATAGATAGATAAATAGATAGATAGATAGATAGGAGATAGATAGATAGATAGATAGATAGATAGATAGATAGATAGGAGATAGATAGATAGATAGATAGATAGATAGATAGATAGATGATAGATAGATAGATGATAGATAGATAGGAGATAGATACGATCGATAGATAGATAGATAGATAGATAGATAGGAGATAGATAGATAGATAGATAGATAGATAGATAGATAGATAGATAGATAGGAGATAGATACGATAGAGAGATAGATAGATAGATAGATAGATAGATAGATAGATAGATAGATAGATAGATAGGAGATAGATAGATAGATAGATAGGAGATAGATAGATAGATAGATAGATAGATAGATAGATAGATAAGAGCAGTATATAGTTATATAGAAAAATAGAAGTGCATACAATAGATACATGACAGATAGACAGAAAATGTGAAATAACTAGATAGATAGACATAGATATATATGGATAGAAAGGATAGATAGATAGATAGATAGATAGATAGATAGATAGATAGATAGATAGATAGATAGATAGATAGGAGATAGATAGATAGATAGATAGATAGATAGGAGATAGATAGATAGATAGATAGATAGATAGATAGATAGGAGATAGATAGATAGATAGATAGATAGATAGATAGATAGATAATAGATAGATAGATAGATAGATAGATAGATAATAGATAGATAGATAGATAGATAGATAGATAGATAGATAGATAATAGATAGGGAACACCCAATCTTTATAATGTTTGGTAAACATTTAGCATTAAGATGCAATGGAGAGTAGAAGAGAATGCAGCGTCTCCTCACTTGACATTGTCTCCACTTATCTAGCTGTTGCATTTCTTAATCCCTGTAATGTTCTACACTTCTATCAATAGGAGAGTGGTTTGCAGCAGACATACAGCTGTAGACATGTATACCGTATGACTGAGTACTCCCTGTAACAGAAGATGATGGGCAGAGCGCAGACACCTTCTCCTCTGCACACCTATACAATCTGCACGGTCCTCTAGCCATCCATCTACCTGGTATATAGCGTATGTGCACAATGCGATGTCCCTGTCTTTATTATAAATCCCTAAATGTCCTTTCTCACTCAGCTTTGACTTTGGGCCGTGGAACTGACAGTCTCTCATCAATCATAGCAATGAACATTTCATGGAAAAGGTTGTGATCATGTTCTTTTTGCTTTGATTTATGTACTATGCATTATTGCTCCTTGCTGGCTCTCGTTGGGAAGTGACGGGACACACATCGAGGAGGCAACAGGTTCTGAAAGGATATATATAAATATATATCGAAAAAATAGAGTAAAGCAAAAATCCCCGGAGGCCGACAACCTTCACATGACCCTTTCTTGCCCTTCTGTGCAACATTTTTGACATCTTGACAGGTTTAATAGGCACCCAGGAGGCAGCCATGGAAAAGGAAAGATCCAAACAATGTATCCGATTTTTCTAAAACGCTACAGAATACATAAAAAGCCAAGCAAAAGCGCGGCGCGTTCGGGAAAGCAAAGCAACGGCCATTAATCCTAACTCCCAGCTATATAAACCACAAAAGAAATGAGGCAGAACTCGGACTTTGCACCGTAGATCACAGATTGTCTACACATCCTTAACACAGAAGTTTACACGGAACGTAAGCAACGGCAGTCAGAAAAGCAAAGGCAAGCATAAAAAACAAAAAGTGATAAAAGTCAGTTGAAAGGATGGGATGCAAACGTAACAGAGAGGCAGATTAAAGTTGGGATGACTTACCATGGTCGAGTCCCTGCTTCCGTTGCCGAAAAGAGCTCCTTCAGCGCAGGAGGGGAGTAGGTCGAGGGAAAGTTGACTATCCCTGCCACCAGCTATGACATCACCTGCTACGTCATAAAAGGTAGTGAAAGTGCTCTGCACTCCGGGCTGATTTTCAAGAAATATAGAAGAGAGAAAGTGTAAAAGAGTAAAAGAGAGGAACGTACAGGTTTCTTTAGGAAATAAAAAAAAAAGAAAAAACAAAAAAAATTTCACGAGGGTTCTAGAAATACCAATTTTTTTTTTAAAAAAAGTTAGAATAATACTTGATGCTCTAGCCTCTGCTATAGACGTATCAGTACAGATTTATTAGGTCTCAAGGGGCTACTGAAATTTTGAACAAAATTTAAAAAATTGGAAAAAGTTACATATTAAATCAAAAAAAAAATTTAATTTTTTTTTTTATATTAAGCAGAGCATTTTAACCACAATTAGAGGCAGCTGGTGATGTCATCACTAGGGATGGGTGAATATTTCCACTTCTAGCCAACGGACAGAGCGTCAAAAAAATTATAATGAGGTACCGCATATGGCTGATGTGAGGAAGATGGATAGGAAACAAAAAGAGTGAGATTTATGGGTTACTATGAAATACAAAAAAAATGTTTCAAAAAATTCTAAGTATCCATAATATTTACGTATGGTGGCCTCCGGTAAACTATTCTATGCAGTGTCCTATCCATTCACCCATCCATAGTCAACACACAGTCAACACGATTGTCAAATTTTTTGGGCTGTGGTTTTATAGAAATAGAAATATGAAAACATCAATATATAAAAAAACCTAAACAACGTCCAATTATTTTATGTAAAACACATAATAGATGTCATGATCTTCTAGTTGTACAAATTACAATTTTTGCTAAAAATTTTTTTGAAAAAATAAAAATAAAAATTTGCAATAATAATAAAAATAATAACGACAACAATAAATTCTTATAACATAGTAATAAAAAATAAACCATTAATATGTGTCTGACCATTTCTGATTTATGTAATTTATTTTCTTGACACAACTCAAAAATTCACAATTCAGTTAGCGGTGACCTGAGTTACAACATGACAATACGTCTCCTAATAAAATGTTATCACCTATTAATTCTTTGGACAAATCCTTTGACCTTCGAGGTGTCCTTTATCTGCCGCCCACACAGATCACTTCCTCTAATACACATTGCACAATGTTTTCGATGAAATAGAAATCATTTAGAGGAAAATTACAAATGAATTTGAAAAGAAAAAAAACATACACAAAAATAATAAAAATAATAAAAATCTAAAAACATACCCATGGGTTACTCCAATAAAAACCCGAATATGGCCGTGGATGTTTTTCGGCTCCCGTATCAACAGCTGCAGAGGTAACTTTTTAGTCATTTCAATCTTTTTTTTTATTAAAATTAGTTTTTAGCGCTCAAAATGGTAAAGCGAGGTATAAACTTCCCAAAAAAATGTAATTTGTATCCGGAAACGCACAGAGATTTTAATTTAAGTTATGACAATAAAGAGCAGAAAATGTAGACTTGGAATCAATTTTAAAACTGCATGGTAGACATCTCACAAGATGAACGAAGATTTTTAGCAACGGTAAAAATATAGATTAGTTGAATTATTTTGCAGGTCTTTAGGGGCAAGGTTTCAAAAAAAAAAAAATTCACAAAATTTTTTACATTTTCTAGGTCTGTTTTGTGGGAGTGTTCATTACATTCATTTGTGTCAAAGTCATCAAATGTCTAAGGCCCCGAGTAGCAGGCAAAAAACGGCAGAGCTGACTGCGTGTGTCTGTTCGGCCATTTCACTGTTGTTAAGCGTACTGTTCCTGTAAGCGGCCACAGTAAAATGGCTGAACAGACATGTGCAGTCGGCTCTGCCCAAAGCCCGTTGGTAGAGCCGATTGCGCATGCGCCTGATTTACATCTCAAAAACAGGATCGCCGGAAGAAGACAATGTAGAGGACATGGTGGAGAGGTGCAGCTGTAGAGAATGGAGCTGCACTGGAGAGTTTTCATGGAGCACAGCGGATGCCCCCAGTGCTGTTTGTGCACAAGGGAAGGCCCCCTATGCTGTTTGGAGACTCATTAGCATACAGACAAAAACTGGGATATCTACAGAACGACAATGCGGAGAAGAATTTTAAAGGTAAAGGAAGAATATCCTCTCTTAAGGCTATTCCTACGTGGTATTAGTTTAAAAAAAGGGATTCTAATGATAGAATCCCTTTAAGAAAAAAACTGAAAAAGTGCAGTTTTGGAGAAAGTCAAGAAGGATCGGTGCCCTGTCCACCTAGATTGTATGGTATTTATACATCCTTGGGCTGTGGGGTCAGAGACAACATGTTTTAAAATGTTTTGTGAGAAGTTGGTAAAAATGCACTGACCTCATCTCAGGCTTCAAAATAAATACATTAAATATTAATATTCTACATAATAATATTAAGTTTTACCATCTTACAAATATAAATGTATTACTAATTATGATACATGAGCCATTTATGAAGGAGTCTGAGTTGGTATCAGAGTCAAAGTTGGAGTCAGTGGGTGGAAAAATAGAGCAGCTGGATTCAGAAGGTTAGCTCACCAAGTCTACAGACCTGGTCCACCACTGGCCAAACCACGCCATTTATGCCATGTTGGGCCTCACGTTAGAATGGTTTTATCTGTTCTCTAATGTAATGTAATGTAATGTTAAAAAAGAAACAAAACTTCTCTCCCCAACCTTACAACACTCATGTTTTAATGTTTAATGGGTCCCAACTAGGGTTGAGCGATCGTGTTCGGCGATCAAGAAAATTTCACGATTGCGATCGGGATTCCGAACACGATTTTTTTAGGTGAGATCAAGATCGGTACTATTTCCCACAATGCTTTGCTTAGCCTTCACACTGAGTATACGCTCTGCTCATTCTGAGTGGAGTGTATACTCAGTGTGAAGGCTTCGCTGCAGTTCCATAGGAATGAATGGAAGCAGCCGGCACACAGCCTTAACCTCCTGCGCGCCGTCTGCCTCCATTCATTCTAATGGGAGACTAAACTAACATCTCTAGTAGCTACTTACCTGCAGAGATGGCTGGTCTGCAGTGCCTGGTGTTCTTCTTCGCCTCGCTGCCGCTCCACGCTGCTCTTCTCGCCTCGCTGCCGCCGCCTCCCAGGTTAGTGTTTAAAGAGCTAGGAAGGCGGGGCTTTTGTCTTAGGAGAGTGGGGCGGGTACAGGGTGGGGAGACGTGACGTCACCCCTCCCAGTACTCGCCCACACTCTCCTAACCTGGGAGGCAGGGGGCAGCGAGGCGAGAAGAGCAGCGTGGAGCAGCAGCGAGGCGAACAACAATACCGGGCACCGGACCAGCCATCTCTGCAGGTAAGTGGACACCAGGGGGGACTAAGTAGCCAGAGGATTAAAAAATAATCCTCTGGCTACTTAGTGATTCACTACACAGCGTGGATTCTAACAATTAAAGCGTTCAATTGTTAGATTCTATGCTGTGTAGTGAATAGGATTGTTTTTAAAAAATTAATTAAAAAAATCCCATTGACTTGCATTGGGATCGGAATTGGGATCGAGATCTGGTTCGAATGAAAAATGATCGGAAATCGGATTTTAAAATCGATCCTGAAAAGTCAAGATCGGCTCAACCCTAGTCCCAACTTCATGGTCGGATCTTGACACAGAAAATGCAAAAAATTGTCCTCTAGTTCCATTCCGATGATGACAGCAGGGGTCATGGAGGTCATTATTAGTACGGTTTTAACCCAATGAGCCTTCCAAAGAACCCTTTTTCCAAAAACTACCAAAGATATTTACACGTTGAATGCCTCGGCCCTGAAAGTATTATACTTTAAAATAGACGTGTGCTTTTTATATATATCCGAAACCTTTTCAGTAGATTTTTTTTTTTTTTTTTTCCAGTTTACTGAACTGTCTTAAGTGCTCCTGCTTCTTGTCAAATGTTTCAAATATGTCAGAATATAAATAAAAAAAATAAAATTTTCAGCCCAAACGGTTGGTACAAATGCATTATGCAGCTGATGACCTTATGTCTACGATCCCAAGGTAAATTTTTCCTGACACAAGCGCCTATGAATAGTGGAAGATATGTAAATTTTTAGGATTTGTGTAATCATGACGGTGGTTGTATTTGTTATAGAATCGTATTTATGCGCGCTCGCTGGCTGCTAAGAATTATGTAAAAGATTGGAGGAACGGGCTGTTAGGTGAGTGTAATCGCTAATTTGAGTAAAAGTAATTGTGTTTTGGGTGCCATTAAATTCTCATCATATTTTCCATACACATACTTTCCCCACCAAGCCGTTCCCCAAAGTACGCGTTGAGTTCAGTCGAAACAATCGTATAAATAATTTTGCATCATTTTCTGTGATGATAATAAGGCAGTAGAGCACAACTGAGAATATATTACAGGATAATCAAAAGATAATTACGGCCTTACTCAAAAGGAAGGACGGGAGAAAACACGCTCTGCCGTTACCGTTACGAATACATTAAGATTCACCAAGCTGGACGTCTTCGAGAAAAAAAAATAAAAAAAATTCAAAAAGGCTGCTCAAAGTTTTTAGAAAGAATGTAATCCAAAAAGGGACTCGTTAGAAATGTTGCAGTTGATTATATGATTTTTTAAACTTTTTTGATTGTTTCTGTTAAATTTAAAAATTGGTGTAATTTTTTAAAATTATTTTTATTGTTTTTGTTAAAAAATAAATAGAAACTATAATTGTTCCGTAAACAGGAATTGACAAAAATTATGAAAAAAAAAAAAAAAAAGGATGGTAATCTTATTATTATACTTTCAATACTTTATAATTCGATAGCAACTCTTAGGCCATATTCACATGTCTGTATTTCAACAACGCACGATGGAGCGGAAGAGTCGGTTGTGTGCTGTCCATCGGCTCAACCATTTTTCTTACAGTTCCAGCGCTTACTTATTTCTAAGGCCTCGTTCACATCTGTGTTTGGATTTCGTCTGGGGGAGTCCGCAGGAGGACCCCCCGAACGGAATACCGAACGCAACTGCAAGCGGTGTGCTAGTGAAAGCACACGGACCTCATAGACTATAATGGGGTCCGTGTGCTTGCCGCAAGATCTCAGCAGGGATCATGCGGACAGGAAAGTAGTTCGCAATCTACTTTCCTGCCCGCATGATTTGTGCGGGCAGCGCGCGGCAAGCACACGGACCCCATTACAGTCTATGAGGTCTGAGTGCTTTTACTGGCACACCGCTTGCAGTTGCGTTCGCTATTCCGTTCAAAGGGTCCCCATGCGGACTCCCCAAACGGAATACCGAACACAGATGTGAACGAGGGGTAAGGGTCATGAAAAACAGATGACACATGGATCTGGACATGGATACCATTCAGATAACACTAAAATAAACTTATGTCATTATGTAATGATTGGCTCAGGCTGCAATCACATCTGTACTTGTTGTCCATTCGGGAACTGCATCCCCCATTTTCGGGTGGAAACCAGGTGGAAATCCTACAGACCCCATTATTGTCTCTGGGGTCTACGAGTTTTCGTGGGTAATCAATTTCTAAGTGGATTGTGTTTACCAAGCGGACCCAACACCTAGTGTCATGTAGATCAGCTTATGAAGGGACATTCCTTCTGATAGGACCTGAGTGAAGTGGACCATGTTCTTAGGTATTTTTCATGACTACCCATGGCCCAGCTTGAGCGCCTTAGCTCTTCAAATCTTCAGATTTGGTGGCCTTTGGCTATCCACTCTGACTTGGAGAGGGGGGTTGTCTGCAGAGACTATTAATGAACCAGCAATTTTGCTGCCGAGATGAGATGAGTGGTCAGGTTCGCACGGGAGGATTTAAAGTTTTTGTCTGGCAGGACAAGCGCCACCATCAGGAACGTGAGCATAAACGTTGGTGAAAATATTCCTTCTATCAGAGATTAAACTTGCCTCCAAAAGGGGACCAGAACCGGGCAGTACGTGAGATAGGGATCTTATATGACTTTTTCAGTGCCAACAAACGTTGTAGGATCCAATTTATATTCAAACAACAGTTCCGGTCTCTCATACCATCTTGTCAGCAATTTGTAATGGTTCTCCTGAACCCTCCACAATCTGAGAATCTACGGCAGGTATGCTTCTCTTTTTTTAATGACCCCATGGTCTGTGAAAAGAAGGTCTGGATATGCCCAGTGGATACTGAATAAGTATGATGGATACATAGGCCATTCGCAAACAAAAAATCCAGATGGCAAACTATGTGAAAGGCAGATGTTGGAATAAGGCCTTAGGCTAGAATTACCTTGTGTATTGGGCTTTCCATCAGGGTATACATGTAAATTGCCAAATATCGGATCTTAAAAAGGTGTACCTGTCACTTTACACAGAGAATACATTCTAGATGAACATACAATGGGAAATAAATGGGATAATGGTACAGGCTTTTACTATAAATTATTCATATGGGGAACGTTGTTTAAGAATAATATAAAAGAGAACCATCAGAATTATATAAAGTGACCAAGTGAAATATAACAAATACTGTATGGGGACTGAATAAAACAAAAATGGGACTTTCGAAAAAGATTGCTTTACATGTAATAGCCCTCGCCATGTGGTGGGATGTATTAGACAGATAGAGAGCAGTCAGTTTGTGTTTGAAGGAGGAAAAATGGTCAAATATAAAGATCTGATCGACTTTGGCAAGGTCCAAGTCGTGATGGCAAGACGGTGGGATCAGAGAACCTCCAAAATGGCAGGTCCTGTAGGGTGTAGCTTTATTTATACCATATATACTCGTGTATAAGCCGACCCAAATATAAGCCGAGGCCACTAATTTTACCACAAAAAACTGGGAAAACTTATTGACTCGAGTATAAGCCTGGGGGGGAAATGCAGCAGCTGCTGGAAAATTTCAAAAATTAAAATGGTCCGTGTTTTTGGGTGCAGTAGTTGCTGGGGAAGGGGAGGGGGTGTTTTGGTTGTCTGGCTGCCCCTTCCCTGAGCCTGAGGACTGTTTTTTCTTCCCCCACTTGGAATTCAGTCTGGCTGACTATAGGGGATCTGCAGTGCTCCTATTAACCCCTTCCCGATGGAACAGGAGCACTGCAGATCCCCTATATTCAGTAGACACAGGGATACCTAATGTGTATGTGTGTCACAGTCATTTTCTACTTTTATATGTATTCTATGGAAGGAGGGATTTACAACTTTTATTTTTTTAAATCTTTTTTTTTTTTTTTTTTTTTTTTTTGCACTATTTTATGGGAGATTCTATACATTAATATTGTGGCTGGTCATAGAATTTTTTTTTTTTTTTTTGCTGACTCGAGTATAAGCCGAGGGGGGCTTTTTCAGCACAAAAACTGGGCTGAAAAATTTGGCTTATATTCGAGTATATACGGTAACTACTGAAAGTGGAAGACAGAGCCCAAGGATTACTGAAGTGCATGGAGAGTGATGTCTGGCCAATCTAGTCTCAAGCCCACGGATGGGCAACTGTAACAAAAATTGCTGAAAAACTTAAGGCTAAGGTTCACATCTGCGCCCCGGCCTCCGTTATGTGGGTATCCGTTTCCTGCCCGGAACTGGGCAGGAAACAGAAACCTGCATGCAATTTTCAAACCCATTCATTTGAATGGGTTTGAAAAGTGTCCAGCCGTGAGCGCCGGTGAGCGTTTTGTTCTCTCCGCGGCAAAACTGTTTTTTTTAACTGGATACAAAGTTGGACATTCAGGACTCTGTGTCCGGTTAAAAAAACTGTTTCACCTCGGAGAGCATAAAACGCTCACCGGTGCTCACAGCCAGACACTGTCTGAAGAAGACGGAAAACCCGACAGGCGGAGATCGGGCACAGATGTGAACGATCCCTAATTCTAATAGAACTCATGCTGTTTAGTTGCATAAGGGGTATCCATATCGAAAATTGTATTAAGAAATGGTCGTCTAGGGTGGGTGGTCTTCTCAAAGAAGATGATTAATATGAAAAACTGAAAATCAGGGGGCTGGGTAAGGGGGTGGTCTTCTCAAAGATGATGTTTTGGAGAGGTTTCACTCTGGAATTCATCATAGAATTAACATTTTTTGTTGCATTTCTTTTATTAGAAGTCTATGCATTCATATCTATGACAAATGACAAAGCCTTATACATTAATATCTAAAAATGGTATATTATTTTTCACTACTGTTGATAAGTTTGGCCATGTTTAAAAACATTTAATAAATTTCAAAAACATTCATGAAAAATATATCAATCATAACTTTTTATATACAGTTTAGAAAAAAAATGTGTTTGCGGCGTCTTTTTCCTGTTATTTTCAGAAACCCATTAGTCTAGTGATAAAAAAAAAAATATTAAAAGGAAAATAATTTGAGTTTTTAAGAAACATTTGAAATGTTAGAATTTAAAAATATTTCCAGAGAACATTATATTCCCTACAACCGAGAGAAACAGACACATAATTATTACAAAACGCAAACAAAAAAATCACAAAAATAGATAAGTAAATAATTGAATAAATGAAAAAAACAACTTCGTCATTCAAGAGGGAATCTCTATGACATTGGCCCATACTTGATCAATCCAGAGTTTTTCTTTTTATTTATTTTTTTTACACATTGGACCGATTTAAATAGTATATACCATGGGTCCTCAATCTTTTCAAACAGGGGGCCAGTTCACTGTCCCTCAAACCATTGGATGGCCAAAATATACTTTAAAAGAATTGTATTGGATTATATGCTCCAAAGTAGCACCCCCCACAGTATTATACACTCAACAGCAGGTTCCCCCCCTCCTCCACACACAGTATTATATGCTCCTCAGTACGCCCCCTCCCACACAGTATTATCTGCTCCTCAGTACACCCACCAACACTTTATTATATGCTCTTCACTACACCCCCCACAGTATTATATGCTCCTCAATACACCTCACAAACACAGTATTATATGCTCCTCAGTACACCCCCCCACACACAGTATTATATGCTCCTCAGTACACCTCACACACAGTATTATATGCTCCTCAGTACACCCCCACACAGTATTATATTCTCCTCAGTACACCTCACACATAGTATTACATGCTCATCAGTACTCCCTCCTCCCACACAGTATTATCTGCTCTTCAGTACACCCCACACACAGTATTATATGCTCTTCAGTACACCCCCACACAGTATTATATGCTCCTCAGTACACCTCACACACAGTATTATATGCTCCTCAGTATGCCCCTCCACACAGTATTATATGCTGCTCAGTATGTCTCCCACACACAGTATTATATGTTCCTCAGTACACCCCCCACACACAGTATTATATGCTCCTCAGTACGCCCCCCACACACAATATTATATGCTCCTCAGTATGCCCCACACACACAGTATTATATGCTCCTCAGTACGCCCCCCCACACACACCATATTATATGCTCCTCAGTATGCCCCACACACACAGTATTATATGCTTCTCAGTACGGCCCCTCCACACAAAATATTATAAGCTCCTCATTATGTCCCCCACACACACAGTATTATATGCTCTTCAGTACGCACCTATACATACACCTACACACCCACACCTACACACACACTTACACTTACACGCTTATACTTACCCATGACGAGCCACTGCGTGTCCTCATCCTTCAGGCAGCAGGCATGATGACTTAAGTCATCGCACCTGCATCGGGGCAGAGGTCTCACTCTGCAGTCAGTGTAGGCTGCTGTGGCACGGGCCGCAGCCTACACTGACTGCTTTCAGCTGTATGCGCATTTGCACATACAACTGAAAGCAGCAAAAACTTACTAACAGGGAAGCCTGTACTGGATTCCCCATTAGTGAGCGATCCGGGTGACGGCGCGTGGGCCATATACAAATGTCCTCAGTGGGCCACATATGGCCGCGGGCCGTTGTTTTGAAAACCCCTGGTATATACTGATATATAATGCAATAACTCATAGATGCAGCCTTAAAACCATAACTTAAAAGAGAAAACTGGGGGAAAAAATCTGAAAAAAATGGTAGAGGAGGATAAGTACATGAGCAGAGGAAAACACTGGGACAGATTTATCATTGTGCGTTTTTACCTACTGACGGTTGCACCTAATTTCATGTGCTCCATTTTTTTTAGTGAGTTGTGCCCTGTAATATGGGTATTGCTTAGATGGCACAAAGGTATATTCCTAACTCATTGTAGGCCACTTTTTTTTTTTTTTTGCAGAAGCATGTTCCTCTTCCTGATTGGACCCTTACCTCTAAGAAGATTGAACTAGTGGGAGATATTTTGATAAATGTTGCCAGAAACAAATCACGCACAACAAATAAAAGCAACAATTTTTCATGTATATCATTTTCCAGTGGTGGGATTAAAGATTCCAAAGAAGAATTATTAGGATTTGTCACAGCAGTTGCCAACCTTTTTAGGCCCCTTGCAGATGACCATGTAATTTTTCAGTCTGCTATCCATGTTTTTTCCCAGATAGTACTCATTCATTTCCTCGGGGCTCATGCCCACTACCTTGTATTCCATTGATCATTGTGCGGACCAAGAGGTCCAACCCTGATCAGTGTATACAAAGTTCAACACTTCAACTTGTTAAAGAAGATAAGTTGCTGAATAAGTTTTTGGCCAACATATGGCCTTCTATAGGCACCTTATCGAATAGGGTGGGTGGGTTGCAAAGTAACAACTTCTCTTATATATCAACTTGGTGTGAAATAGAAAAGTAGTTCAATTTTGATATTTATTAAGGGTCCCCTCTTCTATGGACCACTTAGAGATATTAATAAGGTCTTATTTACATGACAGCAAAAAAAAATAAATAAATAAATAAATGACTGCTTGGTGATCGTTTTTGTAAAGGCCATAATGAGGCCATTTTGAGAACATTTTGATTTTGAGGTGTCTATTCACATGTCTATGTTTTCAGACCACTATCGGGGTTGAGTGATAGGGATCAGAAAAGATCAGATCCCGATCAGTGATCGAGTAAATTTTACGATCACGATTGGGTTCTGATCGCGCCTAAAAAGATCGGGATGGCAATCGCTCAACCCACTTACCTGCACAGAACCGCTGCCACTCCCCAGAGCTCCGGGGCTGTGGTTCTCTGTCCTCTCCTCTCTTTCACACACTGGCAAAGCGCCGTGCGTGCCCCCACCTCACGTCTCCCCGCCCTGTACCCGCCCACACTCTCCTAAGCCACTACAAGCTGCGCCTTCTCCCAGCATCAGTAACACTAGCCTAGGGAGGCGGGTGCGCCCCGAAGCTCCGGGGAGCGGCGTACACACTGGGAGGGGAGGTGGCAGCGGTTCTATGCAGGTAAGTGGGGGGGGAACTAAGTAGCTGGTGGATTCTTTAATCACTACACAGTGTGGAGTCCAAAAATTTTTGGGCTACACGCTGTGTAGTGAACAGGATTGTTTTTAAAATATGATTTTCGATCATTAAGAAATCCCATTGACTTGCATTAGGATCGGAATTGGGATTGGGATGGGGTTCGGATGGAAAATGATCAGAAATCGAAACCTCAAGATCGGCTCAACCCTATTGTCTATCCTTATTCAATTTGACAGACAGGTGGACCCGATAGAAATCAATGGAACTATTTTAACAGATGTAAAGTAAATTGACGTCTGTAAACATCCGTCAAAAACATCAGTGGGTTGGGTCAAAAAAGAAAAACCAATTAAATTTTTTCACTTTTTTAATAGACTAAGTAAACACAGACACAAAACTGAAGACACTTGGGCCAGAACAGAAGCCTAACTTATACAAAATGGCCCTTAAAGAGAGACTTGTACACCCATTTTTAACACAGTCGTGTATACATAAGGCCGAACTGACTTTTTATTTTTTATTTTTTTACTTTTTGTAAGTAACGTAGGCAACTTTTATAGAACTTTAAATAAGAACATAATTTTTTAAAACTTGTTTTACAGAAAAATGTTAGACTGTAGAAGAAGTACAGACGGGCCCGCTGGGACCAGTTTTTGGAAAAACTGATTATGATTCATTATTCACTGTTCTGTTAATAATAGACAGCTATACGTTATAAAGAACTATATTGTACGGGAACTAGTCACAGAATTTTTAAAGCTATTGCCTAGACTGTATATTTTAATATAAAAACACATTACGTGATTATATTCTCCACCGGAGGAAAAACATCTTTTAAAAAAAAAGCCAAGGAAATGCATTAGTCTCAAATGATACCTTTGCTAGTTTAACAGGAACATAACACGTTTTTGAGATACATTTGTTAGATCAAACACAGAGCCGTGTGCTTTCAATTTCTTTCAGCCTGCATTTTACTATAAGTAATTTGAGGATTTTTATGGATCAATAGGAGGAATTATGGGGTAGTAAATTAAGAAAAAAAGAAGAGAAAAAACTGGCAAAAGTTACAGGAATATATTCTGGGTTTGGATATTTCTCTGCCTTTTTTATCAGTTAAGAAAATGTCATAAATAGTTCGACAACGAAAGTAGCTCAGTGAATATTCATGTCTTACCTCTTCAGGGGCTAACGCGTTTTACGCTATATAGTGTATTACCACTTTATGTATATGTTATGGGTTTTTGGGAAATTTTATGATCTATCTATCTATCTATCTATCTATCTCCTATCTATCTATCTCCTATCTATCTATCTATCTATCTATCTATCTAACTATCTATATCCTATCTATCTATCTATCTATCTATCTATCTATCATCTATCTATCTATCTATCTATCTATCTATCTATCTCCTATCTATCTATCTATCTATCTATCTCCTATCTATCTATCTCCCTATCTATCTATCTATCTATCTATCTATCTCATATCTATCTATCTATCTATCTATCTATCTATCTCCTATCTATCTATCTATCTATCTATCTATCTATCTATCTATCTCCTATCTATCTATCTATCTAAAAAACATATATAGTATGGGAGGAATAGAACTAAGTGATAGCATAGGGGAAAAGGACTTGGGCATAATAGTAGATCACAAATTCAACATGAGCCAACAGTGCGGTGCTGCTGCAAAAAAGGCTAATAAAATTCTGGGATGTATTAAGACAAGCATTGAATCTAGATCAAGAGAGGTCATTATTCCGCTGTACTCTTCCCTGGTCAGACCACACCTGGAATACTGTGTACAGTTCTGGGCGCCTCAATTCAAGAAAGACATCGATATATTGGAGCAAGTCCAGAGAAGAGCAACCAAAATGGTGGAAGGTCTGCAAACCATGTCCTATGAGGAGCGGCTAAAAGAACTGGGATTGTTTAGTTTGCAGACGAGAAGGCTGAGGGGAGATTTAATAGCAGTCTACAAATATCTGAGAGGTAGTCACAGTGCAGAGGGATCTCCCCTATTCTCATTAGCACAAGGAAGTACAAGAAGCAATGGGATGAAACTAAAGGGAAAGAGATACAGATTAGACATTAGGAAAAACTTTCTGACAGTGAGGGTAGTGAGAGAGTGGAATAGGCTGCCACGGGAGGTGGTGGGCGCTCCATCAATGGAAATCTTCAAGCGGAATCTGGATAAACATATAGCTGGGATGATTTAGGAAAACCTGCACTCGCAGGGGGTTGGACCCGATGGCCCTTGAGGTCCCTTCCAACTCTACCAAAAAAGTAAAAAAAAAAGTAAAAAAAAGTAAAGTATCTATCTATCTATCTCCTATCTATCTATCTATCTATCTATCTATCTATCTATCTATCTATCTCCTATCTATCTATCTATCTATCTATCTATCTATCTATCTCCTATCTATCTATCTATCTATCTATCTCCTATCTATCTATCTATCTATCTATCTATCTATCTATCTATCTCCTATCTATCTATCTATCTATCTATCTCCTATCTATCTATCTATCTATCTCCTATCTATCTATCTATTTATCTATCTATCTATCTATCTATCTCCTATCTATCTATCTATCTATCTATCTATCTATCTATCTCCTATCTATCTATCTATCTATCTATCTATCTCCTATCTATTATCTATCTATCTATCTATCTATCTATCTATCTATCTATCTCCTATCTATCTATCTATCTATCTATCTATCTATCTATCTATCTATCTCACTCATATCTTCCTATCTCCTATCTATCTATCTATCTATCTATCTATCTATCTCCTATCTATCTATCTATCTATCTATCTATCTATCTCCTATCTATCTATCTATCTATCTATCTATCTATCTATCTATCTCCTATCTATCTATCTATCTATCTATCTCCTATCTATCTATCTATCTATCTATCTATCTATCTATCTAGCTATCTCCTATCTATCTATCTATCTATCTATCTCCTATCTATCTATCTATTTATCTATCTATCTATCTATCTATCTATCTCCTATCTATCTATCTATCTATCTATCTATCTATCTATCTATCTCCTATCTATCATCTATCTATCTATCTATCTATCTATCTATCTCCTATCTATCTATCTATCTATCTATTTATCTATCTATCTATCTATCTATCTATCTCCTATCTATCTATCTATCTATCTATCTATCTATCTCCTATCTATCTATATATCTATCTCCTATCTATCTATCTATCTATCTATCTATCTATCTATCTATCTCCTATCTATCTATCTATCTATCTATCTATCTCATATCTTCCTATCTATCTCCTATCTATCTATCTATCTATCTCCTATCTATCTATCTATCTCCTATCTATCTATCTATCTATCTATCTATCTATCTCCTATCTATCTATCTATCTATCTATCTATCTATCTATCTATCTATCTCCTATCTATCATCTATCTATCTATCTATCTATCTATCTCCTATCTATCTATCTATCTATCTATCTATCTATCTATCTATCTATCTTTCTCATATCTATCTATCTATCTATCTATCTTTCTCATATCTATCTATCTATCTATCTATCTCCTATCTATCTATCTATCTATCTATCTATCTATCTATCTCCTATCTATCTATCTATCTATCTATCTATCTATCTTTCTCATATCTATCTCCTATCTATCTATCTATCTATCTATCTATCTATCTATCTATCTATCTCCTATCTATCTATCTATCTATCTATCTATCTATCTATCTATCTCATATCTATCTATCTATCTATCTATCTATCTATCTATCTATCTATCTATCTTTCTCATATCTATCTCCTATCTATCTATCTATCTATCTATCTATCTATCCATCTATCTCCTATCTATCTCATATCTATCTATTAGAGATGAGCGAACACTAAAATGTTCGAGGTTCGAAATTCGATTCGAACAGCCACTCACTGTTCGAGTGTTCGAATGGGTTTCGAACCCCATTATAGTCTATGGGGAACATAAACTCGTTAAGGGGGAAACCCAAATTCGTGTCTGGAGGGTCACCAAGTCCACTATGACACCCCAGGAAATGATACCAACACCCTGGAATGACACTGGGACAGCAGGGGAAGCATGTCTGGGGGCATAAAAGTCACTTTATTTCATGGAAATCCCTGTCAGTTTGCGATTTTCGCAAGCTAACTTTTCCCCATAGAAATGCATTGGCCAGTGCTGATTGGCCAGAGTACGGAACTCGACCAATCAGCGCTGGCTCTGCTGGAGGAGGCGGAGTCTAAGATCGCTCCACACCAGTCTCCATTCAGGTCCGACCTTAGACTCCGCCTCCTCCCGCAGAGCCAGCGCTGATTGGCCGAAGGCTGGCCAATGCATTCCTATGCGAATGCAGAGACTTAGCAGTGCTGAGTCAGTTTTGCTCAACTACACATCTGATGCACACTCGGCACTGCTACATCAGATGTAGCAATCTGATGTAGCAGAGCCGAGGGTGCACTAGAACCCCTGTGCAAACTCAGTTCACGCTAATAGAATGCATTGGCCAGCGCTGATTGGCCAATGCATTCTATTAGCCCGATGAAGTAGAGCTGAATGTGTGTGCTAAGCACACACATTCAGCACTGCTTCATCAAGCCAATACAATGCATTAGCCAGTGCTGATTGGCCAGAGTACGGAATTCGGCCAATCAGCGCTGGCTCTGCTGGAGGAGGCGGAGTCTAAGGTCGGACCTGAATGGAGACTGGTGTGGAGCGATCTTAGACTCCGCCTCCTCCAGCAGAGCCAGCGCTGATTGGCCGAATTCCGTACTCTGGCCAATCAGCGCTGGCCAATGCATTCTATTAGCTTGATGAAGCAGAGTGTGCACAAGGGTTCAAGCGCACCCTCGGCTCTGATGTAGCAAAGCCGAGGGTGCACAAGGGTTCAAGTGCACCCTCGGCTCTCCTACATCAGAGCCGAGGGTGCGCTTGAACCCTTGTGCAGCCTCGGCTCTGCTACATCAGAGCCGAGGGTGCGCTTGAACCCTTGTGCACACTCTGCTTCATCAAGCTAATAGAATGCATTGGCCAGCGCTGATTGGCCAGAGTACGGAATTCGGCCAATCAGCGCTGGCCAATGCATCCCTATGGGAAAAAGTTTATCTCACAAAAATCACAATTACACACCCGATAGAGCCCCAAAAAGTTATTTTTAATAACATTCCCCCCTAAATAAAGGTTATCCCTAGCTATCCCTGCCTGTACAGCTATCCCTGTCTCATAGTCACAAAGTTCACATTCTCATATGACCCGGATTTGAAAACCACTATTCGTCTAAAATGGAGGTCACCTGATTTCGGCAGCCAATGACTTTTTCCAATTTTTTTCAATGCCCCCGGTGTCGTAGTTCCTGTCCCACCTCCCCTGCGCTGTTATTGGTGCAAAAAAGGCGCCAGGGAAGGTGGGAGGGGAATCGAATTTTGGCGCACTTTACCACGCGGTGTTCGATTCGATTCGAACATGGCTAACACCCTGATATCCGATCGAACATGTGTTCGATAGAACACTGTTCGCTCATCTCTACTATCTATCTATCTATCTATCTATCTATCTATCTATCTATCTATCTCCTAGCTATCTATCTATCTATCTATCTATCTTCTATCTATCTCATATCTATCTATCTATCTATCTATCTATCTATCTATCTATCTATTTATATATGTATTCTTTTTTTTTTTTTGCTCATGTTTATAACATTAATTTAAAGGAATTCAATAACTTGAATCACATTTTTTTCTACCTAACATGTAGGAATAGCCTTAAGAAAGGCTATTCTTCTCCTAACTTTAGATGTCTTCTCTTCTCTGCCGTTCCGTAGATTTCCCGATTTTCTTTGGTATGTAAAATGATTTTTGTCGCTCAAACGGCACTGGGGGCGTCCCCAATGCTGAAAGAGAAATCTCCAGCGCCAGCCTCTGTCTTCTTCTGGCACGCCTCCCCATTATGTCTTCTTCTGATGGATTCTTCTGGGTTTAAAATTCACACATGCGCAGTTGGCTCTGCCATCGTTCAGAATTGACTGCACATGTCTGCAGCCATTTTCTTGTGGCCGCTTACATGAGCCTACTGTGCAAGTGGCCACAAGAAAACGGCCTCAGGCATGTCCGATGGCAGAGCCAACTGCGCATGTGTGCCATTTAAAGCCAGTAGAAGTCATTGGAAGAATACATTGTGGAGAGGGCATGCCAGAAGGAGATAGAGGCTGGTGCTGGAGAGTTTTCTCACAGCACTGGGGACCGCCCCCAGTGCTGCGAGAAAACTCATTTACATACTGAAGAAAACCGGGATATCTACGGAACGGCAACGCAGCAAAAATGGGATTCAAGTGACTGAATCCCTTTTATAATAAAACAATATAATATCACACCAAACAACTTCATATTTTGATTAATAATAATAATATTATTATTATTATTATTATTATTATTATTATTATTATTATTATTATTTTATTATACGCTGTCATATATATATATATATATATATATATATAATATAATATAAATTAATTGATTATCTTTAGTTTGACAATTTTATTTTTATTGTATTTTTTTTTTTACATCACAGTCGGTATTTTTAGCAACAACCCGATTCCATTAAAAAAAAATGTAATACCAAGGGCCACTGCTCTCACATAGTGAGGTTGGACAAGCATGAAGACGCTTCTATCGTCTTCTCTGTGATAGAGTATATTGCCAGTTTGACATGTGTCTCCAAATGGCATTGGCTTATGAAGAACTCAGATAGAGAGAAGATGACATTTTCACATCTGACAATTTTTTAATAGTCAAGAAAGTGTATAAAAAAAAAAATAGAGAGAGTGCATTTTGACATTAAAAAAAAAATACTGCATTTTTTATATGGTTATAAAGGCACAGTAAAATTGTAAAATTACAAAGTGTTGAAAAGAACTAAAAAAAAAATAAAAAAATTATGGCAAATTAATAAGTATTATTTTACCAATAGGAAAATAGATACAAATCCAAACAAGATTTTTAAAGAACCTTATAAAAAAAAAAACAATGTAAAATTGCTGCGAGTAGCTTGACTGTGAAATCATTGCAGGCAAATGCGTAGAAGTTTTTTTTAATGTTTTTTCTTAATTTTTTTTTTTCTATGTAGATTGTGAGCCCCTATGTAGATTGTGGCTTAGGAGAGTGGGCGGGTACAGGGCGGGGAGACATGACGTCTCCCCTCCCAGTACCCGCCCACACTCTCCTAACCCGTCCACACTCTCTTAACCTGGGAGGCGGGGGCAGCGAGGCGAAGAAGAACGAGAGCACCGGGCACCGGACCAGCCATCTCTGCAGGTAAGTGGACACCAGGGGGAACTAAGTAGCCAGAGGATTAAAAAAAATCCTCTGGCTACTTAGTAATTTAAAAAAAATCACTACACAGCGTGGATTCTAACTATGAAAGCATTCAATTGTTAGATTCCATGCTGTATAGTGAATAGGATTGTTTTTAAAATCCGATCTCTGATTAGTAAAAAAAATCCCATTGACTTGCATTGGGATCAGAATTGGGATCGAGATCGGGTTCGAATGAAAAATGATCGGAAATCGGATTTCAAAATCGATCCTGAAAAGTCAAGATCGGCTCAACCCTAGTAATAGATCAAACTTAACAATGTGTCATATAAAGTAGATGATAATAAGAACTCAGTTTTACTTTACTTTTAATACGAGAGTTTTAGAACGCAACCTTTCGGTATTATTTCCCATTTGAACATTCATAAGTTGAGTAAAAGAGAAAAATTCAAGCCAGAGAGGACATGATGTTAAGGGAAGCCATCACAGGTCACACACTGGTGTCCCCATGTAGGAAAATACTACTATCACTTCCCAACTCTTCAGCTAAACTTTTCCTTAAAGTGGCATGTAAGCGGCTTCCCGTCAGCTAGGTTGGCCGGTGGCAGAGGTCTCCATGCATATTAATGATGAACAGTAAGAGGGATGATAACTAGCTCCCTGACTCTACCGCTTGTAATTAAAAAGACATTAAAACTGGATCCAGAGGATGCAGGGAACCACCGCACTGTGTCAAAGTGCTCCGCAATCCCTTCCTGCAATTTCCGAAATGAATCTGCATATTAGATTTTTTTTTTTTTTTTTTTACAGGTTAGAAATAGGATAAAGAAATAATTCTATATTTAATAGCAGCATTTATGTGAATTCCATTTTAGGGTATAATACAGGGTTAGGCTACATGGACATGACCATGTTCATGACACTGACGCATTTCTATGCCCACATTCACATACCCAAGTATTATCCTGAAGCCCCTGTATGCAGCAGTGAGCCCAGGGCAAAACTCAGGACAGGTCCTACACCTGAGAACAGTGGAGACACAGGCAGCACACAGATATCATCCATGTGCCAAATGACTTCCTGGCTATATACACACGTGGGCATGTAGCCTTATATGTAAATTTATGGGGCAGAACTTCTGGACCAAGATGTTCTCAATAGATATTGTATTTTACACTCAAATTCCCGGAAGTAAGGTTGGTGGTGGGTTGTACATAAGAATATGGTAAAACAAGGGTTAACAAAGTAGCTAACGCCCTGCTCTAGCCCCCAGTCAGAGCACGGTGGATTTTAACCCCTTGGATGCCACGGTCAAACACGACTGTGGCATCCAAGGGGTTCCACCATGCTACATGTCCCTCTCGGTAACCCCCACGGCAAGATCAGTGGGTGCTGATATGCAGCTTCTGGACCCCAGGGTCTGGCCAGTGACCCCAGGCTGCTAGTAGCCCCCCAATACCTAGTTGATCCTGACCAGAAGTGAGGAAGCCGGCCTATGCGTCTGCAAATGTATTGCAATCTATAGTGCTGAACAAGTGATCAGTGCATCGCTGGTTCAGGTCCCCTAGTGGGACATCACTAAAAACCACTGCAAGGCTCAGTGTTCTCCACCATTATACAGGCTCTCTGCAGCCAGGAAATAGCTGTTTTTAATGTGATTCGCCGCAAGTTAATTCAGATCGAATCGTATCGGAAAATCCTACAAAGATGTAGAATCAAATTTTTGAAAAATGTGTTCATCTCTAATGAATATGTCTGGACGGGGATCTTTAGGAAGCAAGTAGTGCAGGGGTAGGGTATAAAGTCTTTTTCTGTAAGGAATACTAGCCGTACACAGTGGGGCAATTTATTAACCCATCTATGTCAGTTTTCTGGTGCAGATGGAGGCAAGTGCGGCACATCTTTGGCATATAGAGCTTTCTTGCACCAAACTATCCCACATCTTCTGTTTTGCACCATACTCACCAGTTTTTGCAAAAGTGGACGAGAGCTTTGGGGGACAGGGATGCCCCAAATTGATATATTCATTGTATTTCACGTCAGGAAACTAATGACTGGTGCAGATTTCCATTATGGTGCTTGGATGTGTGCCTGATATATTATCAAGAGGCAGGAGCCCCTTAGAAATTTCGGCATGCCTTGGGCTAGTCATGGCCTAGATGGGTATAGATGGCGCTTAAGTTATAGGCTAACTTTTTGAAAACTTGCAAAAATGTTGTACAAAGGTATTCCACGTCTAACTTGGCTTAAAAATTTACTACAGCTCCTAAGCAAAGTCTGACTCCCTTACCCTAGAGAATTGCAACAAATTTGTCTAAAAAAAAAAACAAAAAAAAAACTAGTTAAAAAAAAGCCAAGTCAGAGAAGAGACACTAAATAAATAAATCAGTTCTATTTAGGGTTGAGCCGATCTTGAGATTTCAGGATCATTTTTAAAATCCGATTTCCGATCATTTTCCAGCCGATCCCAATCCCAATAGTGAAATGTGCTCAATCACCGATCGGGATCCGATCTTTCCCGATCGCTCAACCCTATTTATGATATATGCATGAATAGGGTTGAGCCGATCTTGAGATAACCTCTGACCTCGATCCCGCCTGAAAAGATCGGGACCAGAATTCCGATCGCGATCATGAAATTTACTTGATCGCTGATCGGAACCCGATCGCTCAAACCCAGTTCTATTTGTTCAGTTATATTCTCTCTATCCACAGTTATAGGGACCATATCAACTTTCTGTGCACCTTCTGGATTGAAAAGTCCATTGGGCAGTCCTATCAGTGACTGACAGCTGTCTCTGTATGCACAGTTGTAGATAGGAGGCGGTCCGTCACTGATAGGACCGCCCACTTGACTTCACAGCATAGAAAGAGCTGAAGTTTCTAAGGATAAATGACTGAATATACTTCTACAAATCTATAACTGAACCTGCCCGACTCTTCCTGCCCTATAACAGGCTGCCGGCAGATCGAATAGCATTTTTATGTGACAGGTTCCCTTTAAGAAATTAGAAGAATTTCTAACCTATTGAGACTATAAACGGTGTCCAAGAGCAAATATTCACTTTAAATTGTACAATGTCCAAAATTGTCTTTCTTTCTGCAGGATTCAGAAAATGGGAGAAAATGAAATGTTTAATTCATCGTTCTCTCCGCGGTTTCATTACGGAACATTTTGGATATATTAACCTCACTATTCTGTAACTTAGAATGTGTCTCCACTTTTTATTCCCACTGAACAAGGAGAAATGTAACAAAAGTAAATACATTACTTAATAAATGTGTAGGTAGGAAAACTAGGGCATGGTTTACCTCTAGAGCTCTGTTCCCACTACAATCAGGGTTATCTTTAGTCTAAGTCTGGTTTCTTGTGTGTTATTTACCCAAGAACCAACACTATGTAGTGGACGAGGCTGCTTCCCTATTGCTATAGCCCGATGGAATATTACTTGATGTAACAAAACAAACCCTGACCGATCAATTTTCACATCACCTCCTCCATGCGCCCTCAGGGCGCAGTCAGTGCACTGGAGGCGGGACTTCAGCTCTGGGAGCACTTCTATTGCCACTAAGGGCTAGTTCACACGGGGCCAAAGGGGCGGATTTTGACAATGGAATCCACATCATAATCCGCCCGTTTACAATGGTGGTCTATGGAGACCACTAGCGTTCTTTTTTCTGCTATCGGTAACTGCCGATAGCGGGAAAAAAAGAAGCGAGCTGCCCTTTCTTAAGGTGGAAACCGCAACCTCTGGCGTCAGCCCATTCATTTGAGCCGACTCCGGGGTGAGGGAAGCCGCGACCGCGACATCGTGGCAGGCGGGTTTTTAGGATATTTTGACTTGGCTCCCCAAGTCAAAATATGGTCAAAATCTGCCCCCCATGTGAACGAGCCGTAAGACCACTAAAATTTTCTGCCTGTGCCACCACGTGCAATGGCCATTGATCCTACACTGCTGGGACATCAGCAACCTTACTTGAGCAGTATAAGCAATCCTCCTTCCAAATTCACAAAAGTAGAGGTAACACTGGGAGGACTAAAATTGTGACAAGTTCAGAAGTTGTTAAAGGGAGTCTGTCAGCAGGAAAATCAATATCAAACTAATGACACTACCTTATAGGATGGCTTCTATACTTTCCAACGATGTCCTTCTTATTTTGCATTGCAGATCCATTTTTGACGAACATCTGGATGGTATTACCCTACAAGGTACTGTCATTGACTTGATATTGATTTTCCTGCTGACAGACTTCTTTTAAGGAAGTATAAAAAAAAAAAAAAAAAAAAATCTGGAAACCTCCATATGAAATCAGAAGCAAACAAAAGTATAATAGGGGTCTATAGACTTCTATGTGAGTTGGGTCATGGCTTTTTACAACAAAGACTGTGCGAGCAATACAGTAGAAAACAGAAATCATTAAAGGGGCTTTCTTGTATATTAATGACCTATCGTTAGAATATGTGATTGATAGGGGTCTGACACCTGGGACCCCTGTTGATGAACTGTTTGAAGAGACTGTGATGTTCATGAGCCTTGGGGTTGTAGGGATAACAATCGCTACCAGGCACTGGACTCTCCGGGGGCCCAAAGATCTTTCTTCCACATAAAAAATAGGTCCATTGTTGCTGATAGTCCCACCAATATTAGGCCCTATTCACATCTGTATTTGGGTTTCCATTTGGGCAGTCTACTTGAGAACCCCCCAAATGGAAATATATGTGCATAAAAAAGCGGTTACTTAAGGAAACCCCCAGACCTCATAGACAATAATAGTGTCTGTGTGGTCTCCGCTTGATTTGTGCATGAAACATGAAGAGAGATAACTAAATAGATGTGAATGTGGGCCTTAGGAAGAACTTGTTTCTGGATAACTTGGATGAGAATATCTCTGCTTTAGTGTTCACATGTAACAAAACTACAGGGGGATTGAAAGGGTCTTCGAATCTCAAAATTGAGTTTTCATACGGATGACCTATCCACAGACAATGTCATCAGTATATGACCTGTCGGGGTTCCGACTCCCAGAACCTGCACAGATCAGCTGTTCCAACAGCCTTATGCTGAGTTCACAAGGAGTTTTTTGGACCGGACTTTGACGCGGAATCCGCCTCAGAATAAAAAAAAAATAAAAAAACCCCCTCCCATTGACTTCAATGGAAGCCGTTCACTTCTATCTTGTCGCAGATTCCATGGCTAAATCAGTCGCAGCGTCCACGGCGCGAAACTCCCTCCCAACTAGGCCCATTCATTTGGGCATAATACAGAGTGGAATGCCGCAACTGGAAGCCAGTGCTCTGCACTGGCATCCAATCGCGGGAGGCGTTTTTTGGAAGTGAATTCTGAGGCGGCCATTGCATTAAAATACAGTCCAAAAAACTCTGTGTGAACTCAGCACTAGAGCGCCAGAAGCTGGTGCATATAAAAGGGTCCCCCTATTCAACTAATAGGAGCTGCAAATCCAAAGACCCACCACTATGTAGTGGATGAGGCTGCTTTCCCTTTGCTATAACATGAATGGGATCAGCCTGCACCCCATCCCCTGCAGGTAGGGAAATAGCTGATCTATGCAGGATTCGGGTGTTGGACCCCCACAGATCACATTCTTATAGGTCATGAGTATAATAAACTCACGTGGGACCTTAGCCTTAACACATCAATCACGATGCAGTATATTGTACTTGGAGTCCATCGTTTGTTGAGGGATAGACGTCTCGCCAGTCAATTATTAATGTTTCTGTTTTTTCCCTTTCTGTACATTTTCCATACTCCTTCTCCCTCCGCACGTCTGCCATATTTCTACCGGCTTTGTTTACCTCATCTTTTGTTAATTATTTGTTTGTGATGCTAAACCTTAGACATAAACCCAATTGTTGAGCCCAGCACCGAAGTGCAAGTCCAATTACCAGCTGTTGTTATTCTGTGTGTGCACCTGAGTCACAGCCCGGCTACAAGATCCAGACTCCAGAAATGCCAGAGACCAGATAAATGCACAAATGTTTTATTTATCGCCTTGCTAGTTAACCGAAATGTAGCTGGCTTCACAGACATGATCGACAGTAATAGCCATTGTGAGCCCGAATCAAATGTGAACGTTAGAATTGTATAAAAATACAGCCGCATTTTCTACTTGAAATAAACCGTAATCTACTTTAGGCCAGAAGGATCTATATCCTAAACCAGGGGTCCCCAACTGCCAGTGCCGCGGGGCATGTTGCACCGGTCCACGTACCGGTGGCGAGGAGTCAGCAGCTGCTGTGGAGCTGGCGAGTGCCCGGGGTTGAGCAAGGACCCACCAGCCCTCCACAACACTGACGCTTGGTTGTTGCTCATCGGGATAAGGTGAGCAAAGTACGGGGTTGAGCCGGGACCCGCTGTATGTCCGGGATTCTAGGACTATGCAGGACATTCAGAGGGTCTTGGCTCCACCCTGCACTCATCTACCGAACTTTGGACAACTACATTACATGTCACTTGTCCCTGTGACATGTAATGTGGCTGTAGTGAGGCTGTAGTGAAGTTAATAGCAGCATTAGGAGTGATGTCCATCATCAGTAGCCATCTTCATAACAGTGTCTGTCATCAGTAGCCATCTTCATAACCTGCAGTGTCCATCAGTTTGCACTTTCTCTTGTGTTTTCATATGTACATGATTCTAATCTACACGCCCATGCTTAACCCCGCCCCTAACCACCCCCCACCCCCGTCCACACCCCTTCCCACCCCCACCGGGCTGAAACTGGTTCCTGGTGGAAAAAAGGTTGGGGGACCACTGTCCTAAACGAGTGAGTTCAAGCCTAACAGGGCACAATCCTTTACTACTATTATACTACTACTGGCGGGCTGCACAAAAACGAAGAATGCTTTCAGACATAGAAGGGTTAATCGTTTCTAGGTGTGCACCATATATCCGCGCGGTTTGTGGGAAGTACGGGCAGTGCTGTACTATTGGAACAGATGTTGCGATTCGCCGCATATTAATTCATATCAAATCGAATAGTATCGGGAAATTTGGAGAAGTTGTCGAATCGAATTTTTGAAAAATTTGCTCATCTCTAAAAATATTTTTATTTTCATCTGATATAATATAGTACTGATAAAAAAACAAACAGCTCAAATAGCAGTATACAGTGATCAGTAGAGTCGCTCTATTCAAGTCTAAGGGTAAGGTTACACAGAGTTTTTTGGTCCGGAACCTGAACCTGGTCCTGGCAGATACGGCCTCAAAATCCTGACCAAAAATCCCCATGTGAACTTACCCTTAGTGCCATACTATTAAAACGGATGTCACGATTCGCTGCATATTAATTCTGATCAAATTGAATAGTTTCGGAAAATTCAGAGAAGTTGCTGAATTTTTAAAAAATTCGCTCAATTCTAAAAATATTCTTCTATGGCAGAAATAATCTGAAATACGATTTAACATAGTACTGATACAAAACCAAAAAGCTTACACAGCAGTATACAGTGAGTCAGTAGAGTGGCTCCATTCAAGTCTAAGGGTAGGTTCACACAAAGTTTTTTGGTCAGGGTACTGAGGTCTTTTCTGGGCTAGGCCTATTCATTGGGCCTAATCTGGAGCAGAGTCCATGGCTGGATGCCGGTGCAGTGCATCGGCTTTCAGTCGCTGCTACCCGGTTTTTGGAAAACCCCATGTGAACTTACCCTAAGGGTCCATTCACATGGAGGAAAATGGCACTTTATTTGGCGCTGAATTTTTAGCGCTGAAAAAAAAGCCTCCTATTGATTTCAATGGGTTCTGCTAGCTCTTTCTTCCACTCGTGGAATTTTCCACGCTGAATTTTCCACGTTGAAAAAAAGCCTCCAATTGATTTCAATGGGTTCTACTAGCTTTCTTTTTCCATTAGCAGAATTTTCCGCTTGCGTAAAATTCCATTAATGGAAAAAAAAAACTAGCAGAACCCATTGAAGTCAATGGGAGGCTTTTTTTTCGGCGTGGCAAATTAAGTGCCAAATAAAGCGCCATTTTCCTCCGTGTGAATGGACCTTTAGCTTTACCTGTGTACTTGACAATCTATCTTCCTATCAGGTCTGGGGCGGGTTCTTCCTCCCTATTTATTGCTTGCTTTCATTCACCTTGGTGCTCGCTATTGCCTTGTGCGTGCTGGCTATCTACTCTTTGCTGTTGTGATCTCCATACATATTCCTGAACTCTGCCTTTATTTTTAACTATTCTCTTGGATTTGGACTCTGTACTGCGCTGCTTGACTGTTACCAATCCTTTGGCTAGCTGATCTCCCTTTTGTTGTTGTTTGACTTGTCTGCATTCTGTGTCATATATTGGAAGGGATCGCCGTCCAGTGGTCATCTGTCGACTGGGGCAGTTCAGGTAAATAGGGATTGACAGGGGATAGTTTTTCTAGTATAATTTAAGCCAACTAATAGGAGGTGTAATACTAGAATAGTCAGCCTAATAATTCAAAAAAAAATGATAGGCATAGAATATAAAAACATGGTTTAAAAAAATACAATGTTAAAAATAACATAGAACATACTGTAGCTCCTGGATATATTTTTGGGAGAAGAAAACCCCTTTGAAGATAGATCAGAGCAATACAATGAACCTGATTTCATGGATTCTTTACTTCCAGAACAGTAGTGACTCTCTGAATCTAACGTACAGACTGACCTGCTTAAATAAGACAAGCTTTGATCTATGAACAGAACTCATTTTCAAAAACTTAGAATAATAAAGATCTTCATAGCAGATTAAAGTCATTGCATATTTATAACTGTGATTATTTTATCTTGAAATGTGCACTTGTTCCTTTACTGAAGAACCGGAGATGACAAGAGATGAAACAGACCAGCAGGATCGGTTAAAGAAAAGGAACTGATTAGTATCAGTCTAAACAAGTGGAAAATAAGAATACAAAAATGTCCAGACAGCAAAACGGAAAAAAAGAGCTGCGGGAGGAAATGTCTAAAGATGGCTTCGGGCTTCTGAAATGGCGCTTGGCAATATGGAATGAAGCGGCAAGAGCGATGGCGAGCCATTTCATAAATGGTCAAATGGTAACACTTGGGGTTACCATCGATGAAGCCCGAAGGATGGATAGGGATGCTACAGTGACAACTTTTTGAAAGACGAGAGTGAAGAGTTGTGAAGATCATACAAGAGGAATATTCAGCCACAGGTTTTGGAGATACATAGTGTCAAGGGTGGGAGAGAATTATCCCATAGCGATAACCGGCCGAGAAGACTGGCCGAAGATAAGATAAGATGAGAGCGAAGCATAGTCAAGATTCATTTTGTGTTGAAATCAATGCAATTGTAAAGGAAAATAAACAATTATAAGTTATAGAAATAAAACTATTGTCAATGTCTACTACATTCTACTAGAGGAAGTGATATGGTGGGACCAAAAAATGATTTCAGAATTCAAAAAGTTACATTCAATATACACAAGGCTCAGTAACTCAAATGATATATGAGCCAATAGGTAAAAGGTTGGCATGGTTAATACCTAACTTGGCTACCATACGTGTCTAGATTTTTATTTTTTTTTTAATCAATTTAGTTAATAATAACAGTAATACAAAATATATCAAATTTGTTATTGTAAAATATTAATTTCTATGAAGAAAATTAAACATACAATATAGAAGATGGAACAAGATGGAAGAGAATGGCTTTATACACTTGTATTGTTCAAAGAATGAATTGTGTATAAAGGTTATGATTCTTCATGAATCTTTAAAACATGGAATGTAGGATGCAAATTTGTGGCCAAATTATTCCAATAATTTTTTTGAGGCAAAGTTTTTGGCCCGGTAGAGATTTTTTTTTCTTTTAATTCTTGACATATAACTAGGATAACTTAACATAACCTACAGGGGTTTTCTGATGAGAATAACCATATTTAGATTTGTCGACAACTAAAATTTAAAATTTTTTGTAAATATAAATATTTTCCAATTTTGCAAAGTTTTAAGACAGTGTTTTGCTTTGATTGTTTGCCAATGAATGCGACCAGAAACTTTCTGTGGTCTGGGACTTGTCAGAGACCCAGATTCCTACGTTTGTGATCCTATCGATTGGCAACCAATTAAAACAAAATATTGTCACAACTGAGATAATTAGAGAAAATCTCAAAAGTCTGAATAATTTTTAATTATTTATATTAGCAAAAATCCTCAACTTTTAATTTCTACCAAATTAATATGGAATCTCTACGGGTTTTATATCAGTTTGGAAATGAGATGAGACTTGAAAGGACACTAATTTAAGTTTAGTCTTTAAAATTTTATCAATTAATTCAACAAAAGAAATGTTATTTTATGACATCAGGTTTTGCTAATTATTATCTTGTATTTGTGCCTTGAATTAAATGTTGATCACCTTTTTCAATTTAGTTCAAAATGATGTTCCAATTAATATCTCAGTACAGAATTTTGTTAGAGTGATTTTTTCATACTGGGTTCCAAATCATCTGCGTAGACATAGATTTAAATAAAAAAATTGTTCGAGTCTGTTGCCGCCAGGGAAGCTTAAAGGGATCCTATCATTGGATACCCTTTTTTTCTGACTATCACGTAGGAATAGCCTTAAGAAAGGCTACTCTTCTCCTACCTTTATATGTCTTCTCCGTGCCACTGTTTGGTAGAAATCCGGGTTTTCTTCGGTATGCAAATGAGTTCTCTCACAGCACTGGGGGTGGTCCCCAGTACTCAAACAGCACTGGGGCGTCCCCAATGCTGCAAGAGAAATCTCCAGCAATGCCTCTATCCTCTTCTGAAACGCCCTCTCCCTGTGTCTTCTTCCAGCCTAAGTTTCAATCTTATAGACATGTACAGTTGGCTCTGCCATCAGGCCTCGTGCATGCTCATGGCCACAAGAAAATGGCCACTTACACAGTAAGCTGTGCAAGCGGCCATTTTCTTGTGGCCGCTTATACATCCCAATGGCAGAGCCGACTGCACATGCCTAGAAGATTGAAACCCAGGATGGAAGAAGACACAGGGACACGACGTTCCAGAAGAAGATAAAGACAGTGCTGGAGAGTTCTCTCACAGCATTGGGGATGCCCCCTGTGCTGTTTGAGCGCTGGGACCCACCCCCAGTGCTGTGAGAGAACTCATCTACATACTGAAGAAAACCTGTATTTCTACTGAACAGTGGTGCAGAGAAGACATATAAAGATAGGAAAAGAATAGCCTTTCTTAAGGCTATTCCTATGTGTTAGTCAGAAAAATAGGGTATCCAATGGTAGGATCCCTTTAAGAGCTTAGTGCATACTGTTTTATCACACATTTTCATAAAGGTTCTCAATGTTGGCTTAATCCAGAATTTCATGATTCAAGGGATTGTCCATCCACATAAAAAGTTATTTCAAAGTATTTCAACTATTCTTATTAATATACTTTATTATGAAAAATACATTGATGTCCGGTTGTGATGAAGAAGGAGGTCAGACAATAAGTCAATTTTAAGCATCGGGGCAGCCTTCACAATTAATGCATATGAATAAATGTTTTGTACTTTTGTCATAATTTTTTTTTTTTTTCGGAAGGAAACAAACTTTGCAATATATTCCACTAAAGAGGGGTGACACAGTGGCCTTGCAACGCTGCAATCCTGAGTTTGAATCCCGCCAGGAACAACATCTGCAAGGAGTTTATATATATATATTCCACTAAAGAAAATTTCCTGAAATCGATAGACATAATATAGCATTAAAGGCAAACCAGAATATCTCCTTCAAAAAGACCTATCCGGTTTTCAGGGCGATTGCAAGAAGTCTATGACCTCTCACCTAGCCAGCTTTACTCTGATAAACAACTGTCTAGGAGTTTTCTTTATTAAAGTAGATTGCAAAGCTTGTCTTCAACTTCATTATGGATTTATTTTTTTAAAAAAGTAACAAATTGATCAATTTCAATTTTAAACACATTGAAGCAATTTTTTTTTATGTGCCTGGACAACCCCTTTAATTCTGTGTCTAGGCGGAAAATTTGAAGATGTAAATAAGAAAACTGGAATCCTTAATGTTATAAGAAATTGTCACAGAATATTGTACCTAAAATAGAGGTAGGAAGTCTCCGTTTTATTCACTGTCTGATGTTTTGTGAGTTTAAAGAGGTTTTCCAGGATAACCAGGATAACCATTATTGCAGTGCGCCCCCCATCTAATCCAGTGTCATCAGTGGTTGTATCAGAAGTACAAATGCCCATGTCACCCATAGCCTTACCTCCGAGGTCACATGTTAGGTACTAGTGATATATTATCAGTGACATAACCAGTACCCAAAATTGGCACATGATTGGCAGTGGAGGGAATGGGGGAGGCACAGTCAGATCCAAAGACTGGGGGTAGGTGACTATCGCTTCTTTTATTATTATTATTATTTTTTTTTTACAACACCCATAGCCCCACCCTATCCTGGATAACAAAAAGCCTTTAATTCTATTCTGGCCAAAACCCTGGAAAATAACCCAATATGTCCAATAATATGGCAAATATTTCCCATATGCTATAACCTAAATACGACTTGTTCTATATATAACTGTATAAAAAGATGAATTCATTGTCCTTTAACATTTTGGCTTGAAAAGTTTTAATAGATTTTATCTGCAATACCATGACTAACCACAAGGTGTGCTGTTCTGTTAAAACCTATTGGCCCAGATCTACTAATAGCTTAGACACTGCACCCGATTTATCACAGTGTCTGATTCTGGCTGATAAATCTTGAGGCTCTTTACACTGTCTAGTCTACATTTATACCAGTTTTAGCCAGCCTACCAGAATTTTATGACACAATCTTGGTTATTTTTTGGCACATTGAGGAACATTTAAGCCACACCCCTATGTCAAGCAAATTATTAGCCCAAACTAGATGTGCCACAATAGTAACCCTGGTCCATTGTTTATCTGTTCCGAGCAGAAGGTTCTTTATTTAGGAATATTAGTACTACCTCCTAGTGGTAGATATATGTACTGCAGTAACTGATATTTATCCGTATATGTGCAATGTTGGATGACCATTTAATACATGTGACTTCCTTACAACACTATATAAATAATTCTATTGTCAGGCACTCACCCCTGAAACGATGAGCTCTCCTCCCAGGTTTTGCACTTCGGCTTTCACCTTGCTACAGATATTAAGCTGGTGGCAGTAGAGCGCAATCCGTTGGAGGTAGGCGAGCAGATCTTGTTTGCATGCAGAATCAGGACACTGCAGGGAAATAAAACAGGAACATCAGTAGACTTGATTAAATGTAACTCAGCTTGTAGTGTTAACTGCATATCATTATAAGCCGGCAATCAGATAAAATAATATGCAGCCGGCATATTAAATATATACATCCCCCTTCACCGCACAAACACTTTCCTGGTATATACAGGACACCTTAGATGACCTGAATTTTATGGTGTATTTATAGAGGAGGTGAATGTACACTTGGATAGATAGGAATTTATAATATAGAATTTTTCTAATATACCACAGGAAGGAATAGGATAGGATAGGATAGGCTAGGATAAGATAGCTGCTGGGTATTCGAACATTTACATTCATGCTCCTAGTCTATGATTCATACAGTCATTTAAAGGGGCCATACACTCATATGAGCGCTACACCCTCTCTTGTTTATAATGCTCAGGACACTATACTTTGCAAATCAGCTCTTCTGGGTATTACAATGTTGTCCTTTTTCAAGGGAATGTGAAGATAAGATAAGATAATCCTTTAATAGTCCCACCCTGGGGAAATTCAGCAGCATAGATAATAAAGTAATATATTACAAGAAAGACACATACAAGCCCAGAATAGCAGATAGAAAAGATATTAGGAGTCATAGCAACTAAGAAGAAAAAGAAAGACTCAGGATCATTTAGTTCTCTGTGCGGAGTGATCTTCACTTAGCCTGATGTTGATTATACAGCCTGACCGCGGTTGGGAGGAAGGATCTCTGATAACGTTCCTTCTCAGACATGTGGTGAAGCAGTCGGTCACTTACAGTACTGCCCATTGCTGTCAAGGTCTCATACATGGGATGGGAGTTGTTTTCCAGCATGGAACTCACCATGAACAGTGTCCGTCTGTCAGCCACCACCTGTACTGGGTCCAGGGGGGCTGGCCCTTCCAATCAAGTCTATTTCTGTCCCTGGCTGGTATGCTACTCCCCCAGCAGGCCACTCTGGAAGATAGCTGATGCTACCACAGAGTGGAAGATGGGCCTAAAAAAGTGGCCCCTGGACTCCAAAGGCCCTCCTGAGCAGGTAGAGCCTGTTGTGACCCTTTCTGTGCAGTGCCTCCAGGTGATCAGCCCAGTCCAGCTTATTCTTGAGGAGCACACCCAGGTACTAATAGGTCTTGACTATCTCAACGACCGTCCCCTGGATGTCCACTGGATTCGGAGTACTTCTCCACTTACTAAAGTGCAACCCCATCTGCAATAACCAAAACAGCTGCTGGGAAAACAGTATTGTGAGCGTTGCAACTTCCTCCACCGAATGCAAGCTGCGGCTGCGGTTGCAAGTTCTAAGGCACCGTAAAACAAAGATATAGTGGGGTGCAGACGACATGTTTTAATTTCTAGGTGTTGAATAACTCCTTTAAAAGGAGTGTATGAGCAGAACCTGGTATATCAATCCAGCCCTGCAGATAGATAGGTTATGGTCACCTGAATAACATGGTAATTTTCTCCTGTAAACCAATGCCTCTGTTACTAAGATATTGTTCCACAGGGGTAAGTGACATTAACCCAGAGCTTATCTGTCTATTGCCAAATAACAATATCTCCAATTCACAAGAGGAAAAACTATTTGATTCCGATGACCCTAACCTATCTATCTGCATGGCTGGGTTGTAAGGTTAGGGTCAACACACCCAAGAATATCTAGCTACAAATCTAGGTAGATATGCTGGGTTTTGGTGGCACACTCCCTTTAATAACAATGGAGTGGAAATGGGTCAAAGCATAACTTTTTTTAGCCATTGCCATTGTCCTAGAGGTCTCATTGTGGCACACCATTCCCATATATCACCTCTACAGAAATGTCCACTATTAATGGAAATCTGTCATTGCGATTTGGAACATTAAACCACTCAGAGGTTTTCATGGTCCAGGGGTTTAGTGTTCCCAAACTGTCCTTTCTCTGTGTAGTGGCCAGTCCAGGTACTACAGATGGGGGTGCCGAATGTTTGAATCCCATCACTCTGATATCAATGGCCTGTATTTAACAGAGGCCATCAATAGATCAGCCTAAAAAACCCCTTTAGTAGGGTTGAGCCGATCTTGAGATTTCAAGATCGATTTTAAAATCCGATTTCCGATCATTTTCCAGCCGATCTCGATCCCGATCTCAATTGTGAAATTTGCTTGATCGCCGATCAGAATCCGATCTTTTCCGATCCCGATCCTCAACCTTGACTCAATGCTTTTCTATGGGAAAAGTCACTTTTGGGGTTGAGCCGATCTTGAGATAACCTCCGATCTCGATCCCGCTGGAAAAGATCGGGTCAGAATTCTGATCTCGATCGTGAAATTTACTCGATCGCCGATCGGAATCCGATCTTTTCCGATCCTGATCGCTCAACTCTACCCTTTAGCTTATCTCCAGTTTGGAAACATCAATTCATCACAGTATCATCATGGAATGCTAACAAAGGTCTTGCAAGGCTGCAATTCCCAACACAGCCACTAGGCGATCAGTCACACATAGACTCATATATAGTTAGCATATCACTTTGTGGTAACATATCACAGTGTCATTTTGCATTTACAAAAGCTGCTTAACTTGTAATATGCATATCAGGACATGTCCAGCCAAGATGACACATCCTTCCATTTCTACCTCCATTTCCTCAAGGTCCTTTAATAATGCGTCCTTTAGTCACGTCGGGTGAATCGTAATACATTATAATTTATGTTTTTTTTAGTTTGTATAATTCCAAGAATATCTAAACTGGAAGTTTATGATTTAAGGTCAGGATGTGGCTTAATGGAGGGATTTACTTGTGTTATTTACTACTAACCCAGCCATAAGCAAACCATAGAGCGGCGCAGAAATCCAATAATATTTCACCGCCCGGATACTATAAATATTCTTCATTAACAAGTTGTAGGTTCAGGGTTACATATAAACCGTCTTACGGATACCATTTCCTTTCTCCTCGCATTGTTATTATTTATAGAATTAAATGGAAAAGATGACGGATCCATCGCCCGAGATGTCAGCGGCGCAATAGTCGGGATTTATGACTCGTTTTTAGAAGAGGCCACTAAAAAGCCTTTATACGAAGAGCAAATGAAAGACTGATACGTTATAGGAAACATGGAATTAATGCAAATACTCGCAGAATTTTAATCAGTCTGGGAAGGATGTGAGGCCTTCGCCCTAGACTTCCATCAAATCAATATGTGTATCCATGATTTTAAGTTTTATTGACTGGGCAGGGGGAGCAGGGGTGCCATAAAGCCACTCTGTTTAGGTCTATGTCGATGCACACTAGGACAACGTATTGAATATTTGTCCTAAGCAAAAGAAGGTCCAGCGAGCACTCAGTTCTTCAAAAATTGAAGTAAAAAGTTAAGCGACTTGACATGTAGCCATCATCAAATTGACTCTATTTACTTGCTGCAGAGTAATAACTCACAAAAAGAACTATAGTAAAAGAATGGAAGGTCCAAGTGGTCAACATCTATCTTGGCAAGGACATACTTGCATGTCTCTGTAGATAACAACTGTAGAAGAACCAAGAACCAAGCCAACTAGAACACGACCTCCTAGAAAGAGGCATGGATATATATTTTTTTTTACCGTCCCTGCCCTACCAATTGGTGTTGTGTATGTGGGTATGGGAGCTGGTGGTCATGTGTCTGCTGGGGATTGAGGACTACAAGAGCTCTTGGGTCCTAGAGGAACCAGATCAACTCTACTCCATACTCTAGGAGGCCGTGTTCTTCCTGTAACTAGGGCTAAAGTATCGGCAAAAGAAGGAAATAAAGTGATCTTAAAATGTCGCCCAAAGGTTTATTATAACCTCATGGGGAACATAAAATATTTTAAAAAATAAAGTAAAATAAAAAAAATTAAAAAAACCTTCCATATCACAGGTTCCAGCCCTACTCCCAGTAACGCAACGCTTTGTTATCTATATTAAAAGGAGTTTATCATTGCCAAAAGTTATTTTTGCCTAAACACAAATTGGAATGGCCTTTAAAAGGGCTATTCTACTCCTAAGTTTCCTTCTTTTCTTCTCCCCATCATTTCCTCTAAAAACTCTTTCTTTTGGAAATGAGCACCACGGAGCACTGGGGATGTTCCCCAGGCGCCCCAAGCACCTCTCGCTTCATGTGTTGTAAACCACCCATTTAATGCTTGTGCTCTGTCTCTCCTCCTCCTTCCTGGAAATTGGGCCAGTCATTGGCCTCTGACGCTGCGCTGTTCCAGCTAAAATCTCTGGCATTCGACTGAGCATGTCCATGTAGCCATTTTGGTGTGGCCAACTACATGAGTGTCCTGCAAAAGAACTTAACACTCCAATATGGCCACTCGGACATTCACAGTCTGCTATGCTCGGAGAGGTATTGTGCATGCCCGAGATATTGGCTTGGACAGAGCGGCATCAGACGCCAGTCCTCGGCTCAATTTCCGGAAAGGAGGAGGAAAGACTGAGCACAAGCAGTGGAGGGGTGGTGAGAGGTGAGAGGTGTTCGGAGGCCTTAGGGAACGCCCAGGATGCTCCGTGAGGATCATTTACATAAGGAAAGAAAGTGGTTTAAGAAGAAACAGCGGGGACAAGAAAGAAAGGTAGGAGTAGAATGGCCTTTTTATAGACTATTTCAATGTGCGTTTAGGTAAAATTGAATTTTGGCAATGATAAACTCCCTTTAAAATTAATGTAACGGGGAGAGAAAACTTAAAAAAAAATTGTAGCACTTTATGCTATAGAAAAAAAAAAATTGTGAAAAAAATTGCCAGCCATGTTAAAAGTCATGTTAGACTTGGCTACATTTATAAATTAGGATAATACAAGATTACCTTGGGTTAGGGGGGTATCATCACTCCTTGGGGAGAGACCACCATATATATCACTGAGATTCTGTCTTCTTAATTACATCAGGGAAGACAGGCTTGCACATTCCAGTGAGCGCCCTCTATTGGTTTGCAACACTGAGGCACCTGATTTCCTAATTACATCATGGAAGACAGATTTGCATATTCTTCCCATGGTCCCCCACAAGATTACCTGTAATTTTAAGAAAATTACAGGCAACCCATCAGGATATTACTATCGATTGTAACAAATGCAACACTACTACATCTGTCAGAACCTTTCACTAATGTTTCAAGCTGAGCTATGGATTTTCTTCCAAGATTCTCCATGTCTTAGCATTAGACATTCCTTATGATGCCACCAGCATCTAAAAGCACAAGAAAACAAAAACATGGATCTCCTGATGTTCCCGTCGCAAAGGCCTCTGGGTATCCGCAAACATCTTTACAAGAATGGTCTGGTCTAGAACAAAGCTTATTTGGAGAACTATTCTGTGTTTTCTGAAATGATATCTCTAGGGAATGGAGAAAGCGTCGGAGTATATGTAATGTTAATACAGCGTATATACAGTGTCTACATTGTATCCTCCTCTGAATGCGGGAAAACAAATCCAGTGATTGCCAGTAATGTCTACATCAGTATTCAATCCCCAAATGTTGCATTACAAGCACAGATGAGCATGGCTTCTACATCTATTACGTCCTGCAGGAAAGCCATACATGGGGTCTTGTTGGGCATATAATGAGCTCTTTTCTCATACGGGGGCCATTTGTTTCGCTTATTTCTATAATATTGTACTGATTTGTAAGGTTACAGATAGATTACGGGTTGTCGGAAACTAAAAGAGCAAAACCAAATACCATTTCTTGTTGGTAGGAATGAAGTTGAAATTATCCGAAAAATAAAAATAACATCCATACAATATAAGAATACTGGAAATTGTAAAAAAAAAAAAAAAAAAAAAAAAAAAAAAAAATATTTGTAAGAGGTTGTCTCATGAGAAAATGCCTTCTATATGTCTATTAGGGCATGACTCTTTCTGGTTTCTGTAGATGAGTTAGGATAAGTTCGCAGAGATTCTTGGTCCGGAACCAGGGACAGACCAAAAGCCGGGTTCCGGCCAAAAGCCGGGGCACTGCACCGGCATCCAGCTGCGCACTCCGCTACGGATTAGGTCCAGTGAATGGACCTAGTCCGTAGGAGGGAGTGTCTTCAGGCCGAATCGCGAGGCGACACGGCCAGAAGAATGAGCATGTCGCTTCTTTTTTTCTGGGAGCCGGAAGAAACGGCTCCCAGAAAAAAACTCCTGAGTGGCTCCCATTGATTTTGAGGCAGATTTGGCCTCAAAGTCCTGACCAAAAATCTCCATGTGAACTTACCCTTACTCACTCCGTCAATTGCATGTACTTGAAGGGCTTCCATGAAATGGAATATAGGCAAAATGTAGGCCTAGATACAACTCCCCCACCTTGCCTGAGCTTCTCCTCTACTGTGTTAATAGTATTTAGTGATATGTGTTATAGCAAAGTCATATTGTGGAGCCAACGCATTGACATTTATGGGAGGATTTTCTAGATGCACAGTTCATGAACCAGGAATAGATAAACTGTGACATCATCTATTGTCAGTCGTGATGCAATGATAGCTTAACTATAGAGGTGTTATCTTCTATTGTAATACACTACATAGGTTGATAGGTTCTTCTTTAAACAGAAATTTTTTGCCTATATCAATCTTCTTATGAGCCATTTAGTGGCCACTTCTGCAAATAAATTCTGAAATATATCACATTTTATCAAAATATCAGCTGTATAAATATGTCATGTAGATCATGTACATGTACGAAGATTGAGTGATGCAAGTATCACTTTACTGTAATCATGGATCAACCTGCTAATATGTCTGCCTCTAGGTGGAGCTACAGAGTATAGAATGCTATGACAAGTGTGCTTATCTTTTACAGCACTCCATGTGGTCAGGCATGGTATTGCTGCTTAGGCTAGGTTCACATCTGGGACCAGTGTCCGCCTGGGGATTCCGTTCCCCATTCCGCTTTAAAAATGTGCAGAGAATAGTCCTACAAGCAGCTCTTTTCTCTCTGCATTTTCTGCCCCTTTCGGGTCCACATATAGTCTATGAGGTCCATGGGTTTCCGAAGATAACTGCTTTTTTAAGAGGATTAGGTTTAACATTACAGTTACATAATCTACCCGCACAGTTCACATTGGTGTATATCAAAAAATGGAAAGGGAAAGTTTTGAGCAGAAGTATCATGTCATAAGAGTTCATATAATATGTGCGGCTGTAGAGTAGACACATCAGAGTATAAATTGGGACAATATACAGACAGTCATGCAAGCAATTCTCGCATCAACCAAAGGTTTCTAATGGAAACATCAAAACTAATGTTCCGGAGAATGAATCAAAGTACCCGGGATGAACTTCTCACAAGCCTGGGGCGACAGCTTTCTTTGCAGTAATTTACTTAGGTATTATCGTTACAGTAGACGCCAATGGACACGTCCAATGGAAACGTCCAAAACAGAGAGCTGAGTGGTGCCAGATGAAGTTGTGGGCCCTAAACAGCTGAAGAGTGGGAATGAATGGGAGGCGAATTCCAGGTGGAATTTGGAGCTGATCTTGAGGAAAAACCTGGCATCTAACAATAGAGATGAATGACTCAATTTAGTGCTCATCAAATTTGTTACAAAATTTCCAAAAAGTTTTGGATTTTTCAGAAAATCCAAACATTGATATTAATTTGCATCAATTTAAATCTGACCATTCAATCAAATCAAAAACCAATTTCAGGACATTCACTCATTTCTAGTTATATAAAAAAAAAAACACGAAAACTTGGTGATCTTCAGTAGTTGATACCTTTTTAATGGCTAACTCATAATGATGACAAATGGCTAACGTTTCGAAGCGCAGAGGCTCCTTTGTCAAAGCAAATTTAAAAACATTTTTGAAGGATGCATATATATATATATATATATACACAGAGTAGGCACAAAGGGTGTTAGATTTCAGGAGGGGAGGGGGGGGTTGTTAGTAGTTGGTGAGACAATGTAAGCAATTGGTGGAGACATTTGCTAGAGACAATGTGGTAATTGGTGGAGACAATGTAAACAAACAGGAGAACAGGAGAACAACCGAGTGCCCCTGGTTGTCACTTATAACCCCCACCTGGAGACGCTGAGAGGTATCACACGCAAATTACATCCACTACTACAAAAAGACAACCGTCTAACATCCATATTTCCGGACCCCCCTCTCCTGTGCTATAGACAGCCACCAAACCTCAGGAATATGATGGTCAGTAGCTCATTACCATCCCCAACCAACGCAGGAACATTTCCATGTGGAAATAAGAGGTGCAAAACCTGCCCCCACATACTGACCACTGACAGGATAGAGATACCTAACTCGAACAAGGAATATAACATTCCAGGTACCTTCACCTGCAGCACATCCAATGTAGTGTATTTAATTATGTGTACCAAATGCTCCACTGAAAATCTGTATGTTGGAGAGACTGGACAGCAGCTTAGACTGCGTATGAACTCACATCGCCATACTATTAGAGAACAAAGAACTGACCTTCCCGTGTCAAAACATTTTTGCAGTGGGGACCACAACATCACCAATGACATGAAAATTCTGATTTTGAGAGGGAATTTCAGATCTAAGAGAGAAAGGCGCATACATGAATATAAATTTATGACACTGTTTCAGACACTAGAGTGTGGGCTTAATGCATCACAGGGGTTCATGTCTTTTTACAGTTACTTGTGAACTGATAAGGACCTGTAAGTGTTTACATTGTCTCCACCAATTACCACATTGTCTCTAGCAAATGTCTCCACCAATTGCTTACATTGTCTCACCAACTACTAACAAACCCCCCCCACCCCTCCTGAAATCTAACACCCTTTGTGCCTACTCTGTGTATATATATATATATATATATGCATCCTTCAAAAATGTTTTTAAATTTGCTTTGACAAAGGAGCCTCTGCGCTTCGAAACGTCAGCCATTTGTCATCATTATGAGTTAGCCATTAAAAAGGTATCAACTACTGAAGATCACCAAGTTTTCGTGTTTTTTTTTAATATTTCCAACCCACTGGCTAACACGGTACAACAACGAACATTTTCATTTCTAGTTAGCAATAGTAGAAACAGCCAAATTTGCATTCATTTATAGAACATGTAAGTCCTATAGTTTTAGCCATGTAATGGAAGTGAACGTCCTATAGAAATGTACGGAATAAAAATCAGATCTGCACGGGATATAACGTATATTTGCTAATGGACCCTCCGCTGGATCCCCACAAATCCCTGGAGAAGATATACCCTATATACCCTTTGATATTAGTAGGGGTCCCAGTGGTGGTTGTACAAGTAGATGGACAACAGTGACACCAGAATCTCCGGTTTTGTTCTAGAAATTCCCCTAAATAGATCTTGGCACAATAAATATGTTCCATTTTCTAACACGTCTTATTTCCGATGTCTTTGTACAGAGCTCGGATGTTCTGAGAAATCCTCGGCATTGCTTCTGTCATTTTAAAGCTTCAACTTCTGATGGTTTAACAAGTAGAAAACGGTGTTCAGGAAAAATGTGACAAGTGGTTTATTGATCTATAAAACTAATATTGGGATTGCTCCTGACTTTCAACACATCTGAAAATAGTTTCTTGACAAATGTCAATGTTTTATTTGTAAACGGCCTTCGCTTTGCCTTATGCTGTCTGTGGTTACAGTCGTTCTATGGTTAAAGTCTGACTATATTCATTGACATCTTCAAAAATCCTTCATGGATTTGCCAAAATTCAATTATTTGGGTTCAATTAGAACGTAGAGTACCATATTTTTTTGGAATACTTAAAAGCTGGAGACCAGGTCCATACACAGAAGTTAAGACTAGAGATGAGCGAACACTAAAATGTTCGGGGTTCGAAATCTGATTCGAACAGCCGCACACTGTTCGACTGTTCAAACGGGTTTCAAACCCCATTATAGTCTATGGGGGAAAATGCTTGTTTCAGGGGTAGGCAACATTCAATCAAATTCTACTTACCGAGTCCATGAGTGAGGGTCGGGCGTCCCCACGGCGTCTTCCGGCCTTGAATTCACTCTGCTAGGCATCGGGCCTGGGCAGAGCCGACTGCGCATGCCTGCACTACAAGCGGACATGCGCAGTTGGCTCTGCCCAGGCCCGATGCCTGGCAGAGTAAATTCAGAGCTGTAAGAGGATGCGGGGACGATGCGCAGGGAGAAGACTTCTAAAGGTAAGAGAAGAACCAGCGTTGGCCGACTGTATAGCATTCTGCCAATCAACGCTGGTTCTGCATCGAATCTTAATTTCGAACAGCTAGTAGTACTCGTTCGAGTATGAGTATTTCGAATACCGTAGTATTTGATCAAATATCTACTCAATCGAGTACTACTCGCTCATCTCTAGTTAAGACTCCACCGGACCAAGGGACTGCACCAGACAAAGAGTTTGTATCGGACAAAAAGAGACTGCATCGGACAAAGAGTTTGTATCGGACTGCACCGGACAAAGAGTTTGTATCGGACAAAGAGACTGCATCGAACAAAGAGTTTGTATCAGACAAAGAGACTGCATCAGACAAAGAGTTTGTATCGGACAAAGAGACTGCATCGGACAAAGAGTTTGTATCGGACAAAGAGACTGCATCGGACAAAGAGTTTGTATCGGACAAAGAGACTGCATCGGACAAAGAGACTGCATCGGACAAAGAGACTGCATCGGACAAAGAGTTTGTATCGGACAAAGAGACTGCATCGGACAAAGAGTTTGTAACGGACAAAGAGACTGCATCAGACAAAGAGTTTGTATCGGACAAAGAGACTGCATCGGACAAAGAGTTTGTATCGGACAAAGAGACTGTATCGGACAAAGAGTTTGTATCGGACAAAGAGACTGCATCGGACAAAGAGTTTGTATCGGACAAAGAGACTGCATCGGACAAAGAGTTTGTATCGGACAAAGAGACTGCATCGGGCAGCTTACTGAATTATTACCTGCACTACTAACAAAAGTAACGTCAGTAATTTCCAACACTTAGGATAAAATATACTATAATACATATGAGCAGCACAGATAGTCAATTGTAGAGATGGCGCTTGCTATGCCTGGATCTCAATTTTGTAAGTAACAATTTTCTTTGCACCTTTTTCCTTTCGGAAAACTTTTTCACATAAAGCACCTTGAACGGCTTTCAAGTTTTATCTGTCTTTGGCACAGGTCTGTGAATGAATAGAGGAAAGGGGGGGACGTAAATATCAGTAGCGTATTCCTCCGATTAAGCTTTTATAGAAAAGCTCTAGCCTGCCATTAGGAGAGGAGCTGACTAAAGTGGGCCAATTTAAGAATTTAATCAGCATGCTTAATCCACTGTCACATAGAGAAGTATTCTTTATCTCTCCGTATGGGGTATCTTAAAAAGGGTTTTAGTGTCGATCATAGATCGGAACTCAAAACGGAGATGAGCGCGAGGCTTTTAACAACCACTTACGCTACCCTAATATACAGTAAACCTAACACCCTCTTAACCGTCATCGAGAATCGAAGAGTAAGCAAACTTTACGAGCTAAGCGTCCCACTTTGCTCTTTCTTAAACATGCATTCGAGCCATGAACGCACCGATAGACCCTACCTCCATGTAAATTCTTGGCAATTACCATTTCACTCGGTATTAAACCGGGAGGGTGGCCGGCTACATTACACAACAGATGTTAAGTGACATTAAAGCTAATGTTTTCAGCCAGAATATTCCGCCTGCAAAATTCCATGAAGAGACACCAGCCAAGCGCATGGCATTAAGAAGACGATACAGTTTGAAAATAGCAAATGCATACATTAAGCTAGATAGAGCACACAGCAGTAGTTGTGGAAACAACGACGGCGATGATTTCGGGGGAAACTGGGTTTCCATGGTAATTTTACTGTCAGAAAGGGAAACTTTAGTGCCATCCAAGAAAGTACATACAGTTTCAAGGCTTGACGTAGATTTTCGAGGTGGACCGGAATCCGCTCTGTCTATTAGAGAGTCGGGTAAACAGAATAAGGACGTATCAAGGAAGACCCCCTATGGGCGTTTTTTTGCGTTAAGAGCTCACAATAAGATGAACAGAGATCAGAAAACTCCCGTGTTGTCTACCCGGGGTCTAAACACTATCCTTCCTTCCTAATCAGCTTACAGAGTCTGCATGTTTATATGGAGTCGTTAATGTAAGTGTCAATTAACACTTATAAGATTTGCTTTCTCCACACTCACAGAACCAAAGAAGCTTTATCAGTGGGGTTGCGCTGACTCATAACAAGTACAGTATTCAGCCACCTGCCTAGATAATGTTCCAAACATCTTGATGTCGTTCACTAACTCTTACGTCCCGCTTCTTCTGCTTGATGCGGTAAATTATAATAAGATTTGGTTTTCGCTAAATTACGTGAAAAAAAAATCAAAAACATCCCGAGAAGCTAAAACATATGATACGAGAAAGTGACAGTACTTTCAGTTACCGTCTTTTTTGGTTTGGTTTGTTTTCTTTTCATCTGTCTGATATTTCAGAAAAGCGTTATGTATTAGAGATGAGCGAGTAGTGTTCGAGTGAGTAGGTGTTCGATCGAATACTACGGTATTCAAAATACTCGTACTCGATCGAAGTTTAAGGTTCGATGCAGAACCAGCGTTGATTGGCAGAATTCTATACATTCTGCCAAACAACGCTGGTTCTTCTCTTACCTTTAGAACCCCCGCGGCGTCTTCCGGCTGGAATTCACTCTGCCTAGGCATCCGGCCTAGGCAGAGCCGATTGCGCATGCGCGGGCATGCCCTCACATGCGCAGTCGGCTCTGCTCAGGCGTCGGGCCGGGCAGAGCCGACCGCGCATGCGCAGTCGGCTCTGCTTAGGCCCCGATGCCTAGGCAGAGTGAATTCCAGCCAGAAGACGCCGCGGGGGCGCTGCGCCGGGAGAAGACTTCAAGGAGAATCCAGCCCGACCATCACTCGTGGACTTGGTAAGTATAATTTTATCAAATGTTGCCTACTCCTGAAACGAGCATTTCCCCACATAGACTATAATGGGGTTTGAAATCCGTTCGAACAGTCGAACAGTGTGCGGCTGTTCGAATCGGATTTCAAACCTCGGACATTTTAGTGTTCGCTCATCTCTATTATGTATCAATATCTCAGCATTTCAAGACAAATACAATTCTTTATATTCATTGGGCATCCATGACCACATGCAGTATAGTCCAAAAGTTTCAGGCTGGTGTGAAAAAAAAAATGCTGCAAAGTAGTAATATTTTCAAAATTAGAAGTGTTCATGCCGGGGACTCACACTCATGGCCAAAGGTTTATGGTCAGGATTATGGTTCCCTCTAGGCTGAGTTCAGATGGGGTTTTTTGGTCACAATTTTGAAGTGGAATCCTCTAAATCTTGACCAAAAAAAAATGGTTACCATTGAAGTCGATGGGAGCCGGTCATTTCTTTATCCGCTCCCGGAAAAAAGAAGCAAAATGCTCATTGTTCAGAGGGATGCTGTGGCCGGACGTCCGCCTGCAGACACTCCTTCCCGACTAGGCCCATTCATTTAGGCCTAGTCTACAAAAAATGTAGCCCAAATGATCAGGGGAATGTACGCTAGCTACAATCTGGTGTACATTTTCCCCCAGGAGCTCGATGGAGGGTTTGCCTCATTTATGAGGAGATGTGCATCTCATATGGCCCCCCCAGTACTAGTCTATGGACAAGTACTGTCGGGGGCGGGGGGCGATACACCGCTCAGCATCATTGTTGGGTGGTAAGGACTGTCCCCTCTGACCATACAGAGCTACGGACAGTATTGTCAGGAGGGATGTTCCTCACAACTCAGCTAGACTGTCAGGAACACCCTTCTGACAGTGAAGAGATATCGGTAACTGCACCGATATCTCTTGCCCCTGGGGACATAACAGGAAAGCCAACAGTGCACTGAATTCAACTTAGGTCCTAAATCTCTGCTCGCCATTATCAAACCAACCCATTGTCCTGCTACGCCAACCCTTGGATTGATGTGATTGATTCTTCCTACCAAAAGTTTCATTGCACTCAGAGTGTGTGAGAGAACAGTGCATGTGTCCAATGACCCAACATTTAGAGCATGTGCAAATTGTACATCATTCAATAACCATCAACTAGCCTGGGAATTGACACAACAGGTCAACTCTTTGGTCCGGTAACACCTCGTGGCACCTGGGACCCAAGGAACAATGTTTTTTATTTTTTGTTTTTTTAAAGCTACCTTTGATAGACTATGAAGTGCGCTAATAGCCTTGTAATATAGAAAAGTTATTCCTCATATAAACTGTGACGTGAATGGTTTACAGGAGAGGAACCTGGTGACAAGCTTCTTCTTAATTATTCAGATCAAAGACAAATAATATGTAAGTAATTTATCCTATTTTACCAGTGTTTTTTATCCTTTCCAGTGTTTTTATTGTATTCCTAATGATTGAAAGTCAAACATTGAGATCAAAGATAAATGTAATAATTCAAATAAAGATTGTCAATTAACATTTCATTACTCAGGAAGATCTTTTGTTTCACAATTACTTGTCTATGTTGCATCTTCTTCTACTGAGTTAAATGTATTTTAGAAAGAAACCAAACATCATAATCAGATCAAATACAATTCCAATTAAAACCAAGTGTAAATTAATATTTCATATCCATTTTATTTTTGGATATAAACCATTTTTCATTCTATTACAGGTAGAGCCCAAATATTCATTATATAATGTTAATGCCAATTACCATTTACAGTAATTTTTTAGATCAAAGACAAATTATAAGTGTTTTATTAAACAATTCTATTATTTTAAATTATAATTTCTTAAGACTTTTTTTTTCTTTGTTACCGTATATACTCGAGTATAAGCCGACCCGAATATAAGCCGAGGCTCCTAATTTTACCACAAAAAAACTAAAATGGTCGGAGTTTTTGGGTGCAGTAGTTGCTGGTGCTGGGGAAGGGGAGGGGGTGTTTTGGTTGTCTGTCTGCCCCTTCCCTGAGCTTGAGGACTGGGTTCCCCCCCCCACACTTGGAATTCAGCCTGGCTGAATATAGGGTATCTGCGGTGCTCCTATTAACCCCTTTTTCAGCACAAAAACTGGGCTGAAAAATTCAGCTTATACTCGAGTATATACGGTATATATCTGGTTGATCCCTTAAACATCAGATTTAATAAGATAATCAGATAATAATTTAATAAAATGTGTTTGGCCGGGGTCCCACGGGAAATGCCACCAAAATCGGGACTGGATTTAAAGGTAGAGAATCGTCTACATACTTCCTTAATATTTCCCATTCTGTTTCAAGCCACTCCTGTCTTTGGCTCAAAAAAATAAATAAAAAAATGCAGCAGTTTGAAACAGAATGGGAAATATTAAAGAAGTATGTAGACGATTAAATCCAGTCTCTACTTTGGCTCCAAAAACTGCAGCAAAATCTGCAACAAAAAAACACTGCATTTCCACATCGTAAAGCCTCACCCAAGCTCTAACCTCCCCCCCCCCAAAAAAAAAAAAAAAAAAAAAAAAAATTAAGAAGGTTTCATTATCAATTAATAAGTGACATACTCAGGAACTGTACCTCAAAACCTGGTCCCCTTCACGGCATTTCCTTCGTACTAATAATGCCACATGTTAAGAGGGACACTTCCCATTGTTATGTTTTAGATGTCTTCCCTTGATCTAATTAGATCTGACGACTTGACTTGTCTTGACTTCCTAGGTCGGGCTCAGCTTGACCCAGTGTAGCCTACTCTACTTAGCTCATCTCTCTATTTTAGCTCACCGTTATCTTCATGTAGTCTGGCTGGAATTGGTTGCACTGGGCCCAACGTGCTTAGCTTGTATTTTCTCATCGAGTGGTTCCTGACTTACCTTACCTGTTCTAGCCTGGTCCCTTGGTCTACTTACCTACTGATTGTGACCTGCTCCCTGTCTCACAGGATCTACACCAAACCTCTCTCGGTATGGCTTATTCTCCACATTCTTACCTCATTCTTCAGGCCGATTTGCCTCGTGACACGCCCTCCTCCCAACTAGGCTCATTCATTGGGCCTAATCCGGAGTGGAGTCCGTGACTGGATGCAGGTACGGTGCATTGGCATTCAGTCGCAGCTACCTGTTTTTTGGTCCGGAACCTGAGGCGGCCTTCGCCTCAGGTTCCAGACCAAAAAACCCTGTGTGAACAAAGCCTTAGGTTTCTACACTTGAGATAGATAGGCTTTCTTGGTAACAATATAGATTTCTTGAGCACAGGCTTTCACTTAAGGTCCGGTTCACATCTGCATTTGGATTTCTGTTCAGGGACCCCCTGAATGGAAACCTATCCGCATAAAAAAAAGCGGTTACCTAAGGAAACCTGTGTACCTCAGACTAAAATAGGGTCCGCACGAAAAATGTGGAGAGTCACCGCATATTCCATGTGTAAAGGGGATCGGACGCAGATGTGAACCAGGCCTTAGTCGCTAAAGGTATCCAAACAATGGACCTGGGCATCTAAACACTTGCTAACCATGGAAAACAGGAATGTTCTTATTCCCATAGAAAATGTGCCTTGTAATTTCTTCCTTCACTCTGTTCCATACAGTTCTGCGTAATGGTCCACCCCCCTATTGAAGTTCCATTCAGTTAATCAGAATTGAGTTTTGCCAACACCTAAAAACACAAATTATGACCAGGCTCTTACTTTATTAATAAGAGTTCCTTGAACCTCCTGTAGGAGTCTTACCTGATCAGCAACGGCACGTGCCAGCTTGTCCATCCTGGAGCCGGCTTCTGCAATCTTCTTGGCGGCGTTAATCACATCAGATGTGTTCTTTAGCGGACCTTTCCCTCTACGAAAGAAAATAGCGTAATTGCAATTCAATTAAATGACTAAAATAACCACCCGGACTGAACTACCTCGGTCATTGATTTCTTTTTTTTTTTTTTTTACCCTTCTTACCATTAAATAAATGATTTGTAATTTACTATGAGTTCACCTTCTAAAGCTACGCTGAATAAAGGAAGGCGTGTGCCAACTTCCGCTCTTATCTAAAGTTCCTCGCCAGCAATTTAGTTTGATGGTTTCTTCAAGCTCATGAATTATATTTAATAGTATGTACATTTTTAAGTGCTCATTAAGAAGACAGCTCTGCTGGAATATCAAATGTCGAATAGACGTTCCCGGGCCAAACCTTGATGCTTAGGCTTTAGGGTCCATTGCACATATTGGCCAATGGCCACCATCGATGATGACAGCAAGTCATGTACTGTATAGTATAAATATGTGTCAATCATATGTTTCAAGATTCAAGATAAGCAAATCTCCCGAGATTTTCTTTGGATGCAATTTCCTGAAATTGGGCAAGAGACTTGATTCAGTCAAATAAATTCTGTATGAATGGAGAATGCTCGAATTGTACTGAAAAGTCATTTACTGAGATAACCTAAACCACAACATCGGAAGTTTAGGTCATTGCAAGTGAGCAAACAGCCAATGGCAACTACACAGTCCAGTCATGTTAATGGACGTACCGCCTACTTTTGACGTTAACGTTAAATAACCAATTGCAGAAGGCACGTGTCATCAGCCATCTGGGTGCACTCATCATTGTGGAAGGCACAATGGATCAACACCAGTATGCATCTATCCTTGTGGACCATTTTCACCCCTACATGCGAATTGGATGGTGGCATCTAACAGTAGGACAATGCGATTTGTCATAAAGCTCACAGTGTACGTGCGTGGTTCGAGGAGCACCAGGATGAGTTTACCGTACTCCCTTGGCCAGCAAATTCCCTGGACTTGAACCCAATCAAGAATCTGTGAGACCACCTCGATCGGGTTGTTCATGCCATGGATGCTCAACCGCATAACCTAGCACAGCTGGCCCCAGCACTGGAGTCGGCATGGCTCAACATCCCAGTGACATCATCACCACATCCCTTCTCTTCCTGCACGTCTCGCAGCAGTCCGCTTTGCCAAAGGTGGTTATTCTGGATTTTGACAGGTGGTGACATTAATGTGACTGGACTGTGTATAAGCTCAAATTCCAAACTTGTAGCTGTCACTGACTGTTTTCTCAAGGTCATTGACCTACATTTGAAGCCCATAAACCGGTCCTGAGCCACAATAAACCAGCCAATGACATGTCAAGTTACTTAACATAGTAACATAGATAATAAAGTTGGGTGAAGTCCATCAAATCCATCCTTGCAGTCTTAGACCTACTTGCAAAAGAAGGTCAATGTCTAAAAGTAGGTTTCCTAACATTTTCTGATGCATCAAGATGGACCAAAATATTTCATTATATAATTCGCATGGTGTTCATGTTATTGTGCAATTGCTATGGATTTGCGGCAAGATCCATCGTAAAACAATTCTATGTCTTGTAAATTTAGCTTCAGTCCCTCACACTGGACATTACCTTTACTTTTCGTAATAGTAAAAATTGCATGTTGGACCCCTTTATCTTCAATGTGTTGGCCCATATAGGCTGTTATGGTAGTTTTAGGCAGGTGTGGGAAAAATTGCTGCAAAGTAATAATGCTTTCAGAAATAGAAGTGTTAATAACTTATTATTGTCAATTAACTCTTTAAGGACGACAGGTAGTTTGTACGTAAATGATTGGAGACTTTGTTCACATTTTCCTGTTGACATAGCTAAGGGAGGGCTTATTCTATGTGTGAAGAGTTTTCCTTTTATTTGGCACCATTTCGGGGTACATATAATAATCTGATAGCATTTTATTAATGTGTTTGGGTTGAGCATATGAAAAAACCACAATTCCACCATTTATTATTTTTTTTGTGTTTTGTTCATACGGCATTTCTGTGTATTAAAAATGAGATGGCAACAGTTTAAGACTGAATCTCCCCATCACTTCTGCTGGCATTTAACTCCACTACTGAAGGCTCTGATCCCACTCCTTCCGAAATGCACATATAACCTCTTGACTGCCATGAGCAGCCCCTTGGATCCCACAAACTCATCGAGGTGTGGAAGTGGGAGGTTGTGATCTTCTCCCGAACTGCTCAGATGCTGTGATCATTATCTGAAGGGTTAAGCCACCAGAGTTGGAGGATTTTCCTACTCCGGTAAGGGTAAGTTCACACGGTGTTTTTTGGTCAGGATTTTGAGGCCGTATCTGCCTCAAAATCCTGACCAAAAAGACAGCTCCCATCCCAAATCAATGGGGGGGGGGGTGAGTACTTTTTTCGGGAACCATTTGTTCTGATTCCCAGAAAAAGAAGCGACATGCTCATTCTTTCAGGCGGATTCGCTCCGTGACATCCTCTTGAAGACAATCCCTCCCGACTAGCCCCATTCATTTGGGCCTAATCCAGAGCGGAGTGCGCAGATGGGTGCTGGTGCCCTGCACCAGCATCAGGTTGCAGCTACCCGTATTTCGGTCTGGAACCTGAGGCGGCCTCCGCCTCACAAACAAGACCTAGGACCTAAGACCTAGACAAGACTTACTACACAGACAAGACCTAGGACTTGTAAGGGTAAGTTCACACTGGGTTTTTTGGTCCGGAACCTGACTCAAAGTCATGCCACAGGCATAGCTCAAGTGCCCATGGAATGAATATACAACATGCTATCATGGTGGTGAGCATTAAATATATGCTCAACGGTGCAGAACATTGAAGGGTTAACAAAACTAAGTTAAAGTCCTGATCTCAACATCATCCAGTCTTTCTGGGATGACATGAAGAGACAGATGTATTGGAGCAAACCTACATCCACAGTACATCTGTACTTAGTTCTCCAAGATGGCGGGAACAACCTCCCTGCCCAGTTCTGCCATAAACTGTCTAACAATTTAGATTCTTATTTTCTTCGTTTACTTCATTCCTTTAATTGAAAAAATAAACTATTACCATTCCTATATTTTAGAAGCATTCTTACTTTGCAGCACAATCTTGTGCACCCTACTGTACTTGTAAAGTCCCACGATCACCTTGACTTGGGTAAGGGTCTAGGGATCATGTATAAGATTATCTACCATTATTTCACAGCTTTTTGTTATTGCTGGGTGGGGAGGTAAGATCTGGTAGGTCAATAACTAAATCTAAATCTTTGGGGGGGTTAAAAATGAATTGTACGAGAAGAAATCTCGGATGACAATGCTAAATAAAGCACGTCTATCTATTAACCTCCAAAAATTTACCATACACTGAAATCAATATAACGTCCCATAGATAATAAACTTTATAACAAATTGAGTTCTGCGGCATCAGATTGGATATTTCTTCAAAATACAGAGAATAGGTTTCATTCAAAAACCAGTATGGGGTTGTTTGCTCTTCACCGTACAGAGTGTTCCCACTTCATGAAACCACTTGTGCCATTTATGGCGGAGACACGAGTGATCAGTATTTACACCAGGTCAATGTAATGTAGTTATGGCACATTTCTCGCTTTGAGATTTTTATAAAGCACTTGTACTGGATCCATTTATAATGTTTCTCTGCATTTTGTTATTGTGATGTTATATTATGTATTATGATTTCCACTTTTTACCGTACATGTAATAGGTACACACCTACCATTGAGTTTACCCTTAACTTAGCTCTAATTTGGTCAAGGACTCAAATTTCCTGTAAATAACCATAGAATATTGAAACATGCTAGCAAAACCTTTGGTAAGCTGCTGTTCACAATTCAACCACTATGGGGTTAATTTATCATGTCACAAAGCTGGCACACAAGCCATGAAAAAGTTGCACATTTTTTGGCCCAAGTGAAACTTTTGGTGACCTACTCATGCCCATCAGGTTTATCATTTACACCAATTTTCTGACCTAGATAATGGTAGTAATCTATGGCAGAAAGGATATATCTAGGATATATGGCCAACATCATACCGTACATGATAAGTAACCATTCTCCTTCAATATGTCCCACATTAACTAATTCTGTTCCATGATGCAACCAAATTACTAGCACGTGCACTCGTAATATTCCAGTTAGAGAAATAACCAATCCATTACAGTAGGTTTCATAAATTTGGCCCAAATAATATCTCCAGTCCGCACAACTTTTTGTAAAATTGTGCCAAACTTTTGCTTCGGGGACACATTCTTTGACGTACCTGGTGAAATCAGTCATCTCCATCATGATCATACACATCTGTTTGGCCAACACAATGATGTCATTGCCACTATCGTCCCATTTGGCAACTTCGGCATCCAGTTTGCTTTTCTCTTGGTGGAAGATCTCCACCTGCTCTGCAATTTTGGCTTTCTCTTCTTGTGGGAGTTGGGCCATAATTGCCTGCAAGATCCAATATCAGATAAAAGAAAGAAGATTTTTTTAGTATTAGTATATGTATATATATGTATGATCCACAATAAACTAGTAAGACTTTAAAAAGTGCTTTGAATGAGTTGTAATGGCAACAAAAAAATTTTGATGATGGATTTTTTGAATTAGGGGATATATATATATATATATATATATATATATATATATATATATATATATATATGGTTAGAGAGAGAGAGAGAGAGATACATATATACCATAGAGTGATTATATAAGGGACAGATAAAAAATAGGTGGAGAAGGTGGGAAAGACTGAAAAGGGTGCAACAGTATGAAAGGGAGAATATGGAAGAGAAGAGAGTAAGAAAGCAAAAGGGAAAGAGCAAGAAGGAGAGCAAGTGAAGAAATAGGCATGGAACATGAATCTAGGGAGTGATAAGGAAAGTATGGGAAAAAGAGAAAAATAAATAGAAAATGAGAGAGGGAAGAAGGCTGACGGAGTAGAGAAGGAACACATAATAGAGAGGTTAGAAGGGAAGTAGAAAAAAATGAGCGGTAAGGGAGTATGGAAAAAGAGAGTAAGGGACAAAGGGGAAAAGGAAGGAGGAGACAATAAGAGCAAGAGGAAGAAAGCGAGGGGGATAGAGAGTAAGATAAAACAAAAAAAGGGGCAGATAGAAAAATAAGAGAGAATAAAAGAAGGGAAGATAGAGAGGGTAAGAGGGAGGGGAGTATGGAGGTGGATATAGGAAGAGGAAAAGAAAGGGGAGAAGGAAGGGTAAGATAAAGATGGAGAGGAAGTAAGAAGAAAGTGGAGGCAGATAAAGAGAGGGGAGAGAGGTCAAGATCTAGACCAAGGGTTCTCACACTTTGTCAGCATATGAGCTACTTTATAACATGCCCAAGTCGAAAGATCTACTACCCACTTCTTGTGGGCGGGGTCGGGGCGGGCCTGTGGGCGGGGCAGGGTATGTGGGCGGGGCGGGCGGAACGTGAGAGCAGGAGACAGCGGCATTCTGTGGCCACCCAGGGATCCCCGCTGTCTGCTTGTTTACAGCGCAGGCTCTGGACACTGGCAAGCTGGGGCTGCGGCAGCCCCTGCAAGTGTCCGTAGATGACTCTCAGCCTGCGCTGTGAACAACCCCGGCCTCCTCCATCCCTAAGAGCGGCCTGCAAGTGTCCGGAGTGCTTGTTCACAGCGCAGGCTGAGAGTCGACTCTCAGCCTTCACTGTGAACAAACAGACACCGGGGATCCCTGGCTGCATCCCACGATCGACCCATACGTCCATTGCGATCGACCAGTAGAGACAGAAGGAAGAAGGGAAGGGAGATAAAAGCAGTAAGAGACACAATAAGGGAGGGGGATAGAAAAGAGACAAAGGGAAGAAGAGAAGGGGATAGAGAAAGATAAAGAGAGAGATAAGAAGAAAGGGGGCTAGAGATGGTGGGAAATAAAAGAAGGGAGATTGGAAAGTAAAAGAAGGAGGAGGGAGATAAAGAGAGTGGAGATAGGGCAAGAGAGACCCAAGGAAAGGCGGAAGGTAGGAAACGAGACAGAAGGAAGAAAGGGAATGGAGATAAAAATAGTAAGAGACAGAATAAGAGAGTAGGATAGAAAAGAGACAGAGGTAAGAAGAGAGGGGGATAGAGAAAGATGAAGAGAGAGAGGTATGAAGAGAGGGGGATAGAGAAAGATGAAGAGAGAGAGGTAAGAAGAGAGGGGGATAGAGAAAGATGAAGAGAGAGAGGTAAGAAGAGAGGGGGATAGAGAAAGAAGGCAACAATGGAAGGGTTCAGAGATAGAGTAAGGAAAAGAGATTAAGAAAGTAGGAGATACACTAAGAGTAGGAGCGAGGAAATAAAGAAGGGGAGGCAGGATGGTAAAGAGAGAGGGAAAGCATTAGGGAGGGTGAGACAGAGAGTGAGATGGAAAAGGGAAGGAGAGAAAGACAAAAATAAGGATACAAAGGAGACAAGAAGAAAGAGAAATAAAGCAAATAGAGACCCAGTGATAGCAGAAGAGAGCGCTCGCTTGTACAATATGCAGCATTATAAGAATGTCACATCAGAGCTGCAGCGACTGCCGAGCAATCACAACACAATCAAGTCACTTTGATGAAAATATTCTTCATTATTGAAAACATTTTTACAAATGTGATTTTAATAAAATGAGACTTTCTATTGAAGCACATAAAAGTAGTGTTATCTCACTGTACCGATTCCAATCACAATTACTGTGTGGGCAAATACTGTACTATTCGTGCCGCAGTCTGGATGCTGAGAGCTATGAGGTTGTCATCACAGAGAATTTACAGCAAGCTCCATGATACAACTGGGAATTAGGAAGGTGCCTATGGGGTGCCCATACAAAAGTAGCTTCACCGACTGCAAGCCCTTGGACCTCAGTCTAAAAAGAATCCGCTCTGCTTGGCCCAGGGTCTTACACAATGATGACCGTCTTATACCACAGGGTGAGCAGATATTTTTTGAAGGACCTTAGGAACCGCTGTCGAAGAACCCAATAATGACCATTGTTCTATCAATGTATTCCACAAACCCTAAAATACTATATATTTTTTATTCTTCTCACACATCATTTTCTGTATGGTTTCAGTACACGTAAATGTCCATGCTTGCTGACTAGTAGTCTTCCTTATATGTGCCCAAGATGTCTCCTTTGTGCTGCTCCCTCTCCCCTATCACAGCATTCACTTTTGCAAACAATATATATATATATATATATATATATATATATATATATACAGTCCTATGAAAAAGTTTGGGCACCCCTATTAATCTTAATCATTTTTAGTTCTAAATATTTTGGTGTTTGCAACAGCCATTTCAGTTTGATATATCTAATAACTGATGGACACAGTAATATTTCAGGATTGAAATGAGGTTTATTGTACTAACAGAAAATGCGCAATATGCATTAAACCAAAATTTGACTGGTGCAAAAGTATGGGCACCCTTATCATTTTATTGATTTGAATACTCCTAACTATTTTTTACTGACTTACTGAAGCACAAAATTGGTTTTGTAACCTCAGTGAGCTTTGAACTTCATAGCCAGATGTATCCAATAATAAGAAAAGGTATTTAAGGTGGCCAATTGCAAGTTGATCTCCTATTTGAATCTCCTCTGAAGAGTGGCATCATGGGCTACTCAAAACAACTCTCAAATGATCTGAAAACAAAGATTGTTCAACATAGTTGTTCAGCGGAAGGATACAAAAAGCTGTCTCAGAGATTTAACCTGTCAGTTTCCACTGTGAGGAACATAGTAAGGAAATGGAAGACCACAGGGACAGTTCTTGTTAAGCCCAGAAGTGGCAGGCCAAGAAAAATATCAGAAAGGCAGAGAAGAAGAATGGTGAGAACAGTCAAGGACAATCCACAGACCACCTCCAAAGAGCTGCAGCATCATCTTGCTGCAGATGGTGTCACTGTGCATCGGTCAACTATACAGCGCACTTTGCACAAATAGAAGCTGTATGGGAGAGTGATGAGAAAGAAGCCGTTTCTGCACGTACGCCACAAATAGAGTTGCCTGAGGTATGAAAAAGCACATTTGGACAAGGCAGCTTCATTTTGGAAACAAAAATTGAGTTGTTTGGTTATAAAAAAAGGCGTTATGCATGGCGTCCAAAAAGAAACAGCATTCCAAGAAAAACACATGCTACCCACTGTAAAATTTGGTGGAGGTTCCATCATGCTTTGGGGCTGTGTGGCCAATGCCGGCATCGGGAATCTTGTTAAAGTTGAGGGTCGCATGGATTCCACTCAGTATCAGCAGATTCTTGAGAATAATGTTCAAGAATCAGTGACGAAGTTGAAGTTACGCCGGGGATGGATATTTCAGCAAGACAATGATCCAAAACACCGCTCCAAATCGACTCAGGCATTCATGCAGAGGAACAAGTACAATGTTCTGGAATGGCCATCCCAGTCCCCAGACCTGAATATCATTGAACATCTGTGGGATGATTTGAAGCGGGCTGTCCATGCTCGGCGACCATCTAACTTAACTGAACTTGAATTGTTTGTCCAAAATACCTTTATCCAGGATCCAGGAACTGATTAAAAGCTACAGGAAGCGACTAGAGGCTGTTATCTTTGCAAAAGGAGGATCTACTAAATATTAATGTCACTTTTCTGTTGAGGTGCCCATACTTTTGCACCGGTCAAATTTTGGTTTAATGCATATTGCGCATTTTCTGTTAGTACAATAAACCTCATTTCAATCCTGAAATATTACTGTGTCCATCAGTTATTAGATATATCAAACTGAAATGGCTGTTGCAAATACCAAAATATTTAGAACTAAAAATGATTAAGATTAATAGGGGTGCCCAAACTTTTTCATAGGACTGTATATATATATATATATATATATATATATATATATATATATATATATATATATGATCATGTAGCAGAGTTAACAAGTTAAAGAAGACCTCTCACCTCTACACCAACTCCAAGTCACGGCATTCTTCAGTTGTGCACAATTGGGATTTTTTTTTCTCTAGGCCCCACAGTTTCCAAGCAATCTATGCTGTCAACACAAATACACTTTGTACTGTCACTGTTGGCAGTCTCCGTCTTTCTCTACCAGCCAAGGACCAACCACATGAGAGTATAATGCATATTTGTGCTGAAACGTACATTATTTCTTTGGAATGGTGGGGTTAAAAAAAATTCCCACTGTGCCGCTATCAGTAGAGAGGTGTCTATTGAGGGATGCAATGAGTTGCAGATGATGCAGTTGTTGAAAGTAGAGATGAGCGAACAGTGTTCTATCGAACACATGTTCGATCGGATATCAGGGTGTTCGCCATGTTCGAATCGAATCGAACACCACGTGGTAAAGTGCGCCAAAATTCGATTCCCCTCCCACCTTCCCTGGCGCCTTTTTTGCACCAATAACAGCGCAGGGGAGGTGGGACAGGAACTACGACACTGGGGGCATTGAAAAAAATTGGAAAAAGTCATTGGCTGCCGAAATCAGGTGACCTCCATTTTAGACGAATAGTGGATTTCAAATCCGGGTCATATGAGAATGTGAACTTTGTGACTATGAGACAGGGATAGCTGTACAGGCAGGGATAGCTAGGGATAACCTTTATTTAGGGGGGAATGTTATTAAAAATAACTTTTTGGGGCTCTATCGGGTGTGTAATTGTGATTTTTGTGAGATAAACTTTTTCCCATAGGGATGCATTGGCCAGCGCTGATTGGCCGAATTCCGTACTCTGGCCAATCAGTGCTGGCCAATGCATTCTATTAGCTTGATGAAGCAGAGTGTGCACAAGGGTTCAAGCGCACCCTCGGCTCTGATGTAGCAGAGCCGAGGCTGCACAAGGGTTCAAGCGCACCCTCGGCTCTGATGTAGGAGAGCCGAGGGTGCACTTGAACCCTTGTGCACCCTCAGCTCTGCTACATCAGAGCCGAGGGTGCGCTTGAACCCTTGTGCACACTCTGCTTCATCAAGCTAATAGAATGCATTGGCCAGCGCTGATTGGCCAATGTATTCTATTAGCCTGATGAAGTAGAGCTGAATGTGTGTGCTAAGCACACACATTCAGCTCTACTTCATCGGGCTAATAGAATGCATTGGCCAGTGCTGATTGGCCAGAGTACGGAACTCGACCAATCAGCGCTGGCTCTGCTGGAGGAGGCGGAGTCTAAGATCGCTCCACACCAGTCTCCATTCAGGTCCGACCTTAGACTCCGCCTCCTCCGGCAGAGCCAGCGCTGATTGGCCGAAGGCTGGCCAATGCATTCCTATGCGAATGCAGAGACTTAGCAGTGCTGAGTCAGTTTTGCTCAACTACACATCTGATGCACACTCGGCACTGCTACATCAGATGTAGCAATCTGATGTAGCAGAGCCGAGGGTGCACTAGAACCCCTGTGCAAACTCAGTTCACGCTAATAGAATGCATTGGCCAGCGCTGATTGGCCAATGCATTCTATTAGCCCGATGAAGTAGAGCTGAATGTGTGTGCTAAGCACACACATTCAGCACTGCTTCATCAAGCCAATACAATGCATTAGCCAGTGCTGATTGGCCAGAGTACGGAATTCGGCCAATCAGCGCTGGCTCTGCTGGAGGAGGCGGAGTCTAAGGTCGCTCCACACCAGTCTCCATTCAGGTCCGACCTTAGACTCCGCCTCCTCCGGCAGAGCCAGCGCTGATTGGCCGAAGGCTGGCCAATGCATTCCTATGCGAATGCATACTTAGCAGTGCTGAGTCAGTTTTGCTCAACTACACATCTGATGCACACTCGGCACTGCTACATCAGATGTAGCAATCTGATGTAGCAGAGCCGAGGGTGCACTAGAACCCCTGTGCAAACTCAGTTCACGCTAATAGAATGCATTGGCCAGCGCTGATTGGCCAATGCATTCTATTAGCCCGATGAAGTAGAGCTGAATGTGTGTGCTAAGCACACACATTCAGCACTGCTTCATCAAGCCAATACAATGCATTAGCCAGTGCTGATTGGCCAGAGTACGGAATTCGGCCAATCAGCGCTGGCTCTGCTGGAGGAGGCGGAGTCTAAGGTCGGACCTGAATGGAGACTGGTGTGGAGCGATCTTAGACTCCGCCTCCTCCAGCAGAGCCAGCGCTGATTGGTCGAGTTCCGTACTCTGGCCAATCAGCGCTGGCCAATGCATTCTATTAGCCCGATGAAGTAGAGCTGAATGTGTGTGCTTAGCACACACATTCAGCTCTACTTCATCAGGCTAATAGAATACATTGGCCAATCAGCGCTGGCCAATGCATTCTATTAGCTTGATGAAGCAGAGTGTGCACAAGGGTTCAAGCGCACCCTCGGCTCTGATGTAGCAGAGCTGAGGGTGCACAAGGGTTCAAGTGCACCCTCGGCTCTCCTACATCAGAGCCGAGGGTGCGCTTGAACCCTTGTGCACACTCTGCTTCATCAAGCTAATAGAATGCATTGGCCAGCACTGATTGGCCAGAGTACGGAATTCGGCCAATCAGCGCTGGCCAATGCATTCTATTAGCCCGATGAAGTAGAGCTGAATGTGTGTGCTAAGCACACACATTCAGCACTGCTTCATCACGCCAATACAATGCATTAGCCAGTGCTGATTGGCCAGAGTACGGAATTCGGCCAATCAGCGCTGGCTCTGCTGGAGGAGGCGGAGTCTAAGATCGCTCCACACCAGTCTCCATTCAGGTCCGACCTTAGACTCCGCCTCCTCCAGCAGAGCCAGCGCTGATTGGTCGAGTTCCGTACTCTGGCCAATCAGCGCTGGCCAATGCATTCTATTAGCCCGATGAAGTAGAGCTGAATGTGTGTGCTTAGCACACACATTCAGCTCTACTTCATCGGGCTAATAGAATGCATTGGCCAGCGCTGATTGGCCGAATTCCGTACTCTGGCCAATCAGCACTGGCTAATGCATTGTATTGGCTTGATGAAGCAGTGCTGAATGTGTGTGCTTAGCACACACATTCAGCTCTACTTCATCGGGCTAATAGAATGCATTGGCCAATCAGCGCTGGCCAATGCATTCTATTAGCGTGAACTGAGTTTGCACAGGGGTTCTAGTGCACCCTCGGCTCTGCTACATCAGATTGCTACATCTGATGTAGCAGTGCCGAGTGTGCATCAGATGTGTAGTTGAGCAAAACTGACTCAGCACTGCTAAGTCTGCATTCGCATAGGAATGCATTGGCCAGCCTTCGGCCAATCAGCGCTGGCTCTGCCGGAGGAGGCGGAGTCTAAGGTCGGACCTGAATGGAGACTGGTGTGGAGCTATCTTAGACTCCGCCTCCTCCAGCAGAGCCAGCGCTGATTGGTCGAGTTCCGTACTCTGGCCAATCAGCACTGGCCAATGCATTTCTATGGGGAAAAGTTAGCTTGCGAAAATCGCAAACTGACAGGGATTTCCATGAAATAAAGTGACTTTTATGCCCCCAGTCATGCTTCCCCTGCTGTCCCAGTGTCATTCCAGGGTGTTGGTATCATTTCCTGGGGTGTCATAGTGGACTTGGTGACCCTCCAGACACGAATTTGGGTTTCCCCCTTAACGAGTTTATGTTCCCCATAGACTATAATGGGGTTCGAAACCCATTCGAACACTCGAACAGTGAGCGGCTGTTCGAATCGAATTTCGAACCTCGAACATTTTAGTGTTCGCTCATCTCTAGTTGAAAGGTTCCCTTTAAGTAAACAGTTGCAATTTCTTTTAACATTTGACTTTTTCAAAATTGCCTTCAATGTGATATGTTATCAGATGTAAGTTTAAGAAGGCAGCAGATTTTCAAGACAACAATGTTTTGTGATGTTATATCACTAAGAAATATTCTATACGCCTATAGGTGGCCACCCATATGAATTGCAGTCTGTCAAGCAGGGGCGTAACTTGAGGAGGTGCAGAGGTTGCAGTCGCACCGGGGCCCGGGAACCTTAGGGGGCCTATAAGCACTGACATCAGTATTGAAATTGCAGCTTCCATCTGGTCCATAAACCAAGGAGACCCACAGATTACCCCAACCACACTAAGGTGGATTAAATTCCTTAGCACTCATAACCATCACTATCAAGAATTCACTGTAGGGATGAGGTAAGCGGCCCCGGACAAAAGATTGCACCAAGGCCACAAGACTTTAGTTACGCCTTTGCTGTCAAGGGTTTCACTTGTATTTAGAAATAGTCATACAAATAATAGGGGGGATTTATTGATCCCTCTGTGCCAGATTTTGGTAGAGGGGTAATATTGTGGCACATATTTGGTACAAGGCTCATTTTTCTGTTACCTGTACGTCGGCCTGGCATCTTTATAATAACTCCCGCCAGTTTTCTTGCCGTATGTTCTCAGTTGCTAACTGGCGTACATCTCCATTCTGGTGCATGGGTCACAGTCATTCCCTGCGCCTTTCTCAAGACTGGCACACGAAATCTGCCCCGTTTTACTGAACTGGTTTAGGGTAAGTTCATGTGGGGTTTTTTGGTCTGAAATGTGAGGCGCCCCAGAACCTGAGGTGGGCCAAAATACGGGTTGCTGCGACTGGATGCCAGTGCAGTGCACCGACATCCAGTCGCGCACTCCGCTCCGGATTAGGCCCAAATGAATGAGCCTAGTCGGGAGGAAGCGCCATCAGGTGGATGTCGTGATTCAAATCCGCCTGAAGAATGAGCATCTCGCTTCTTTTTCCGGGAGCCGGAAAAAACGGTTCCCGGAAAAAAAGAACTGACCGGCTCCCATTGATTTCAATAGGAGCCATCTTTTTGGTCTGGATTTTGAGGAGGATACGGCCTCAAAATCCTGACCAAAAAAACCCATGTGAAGTTACCCTTAGGGTGCATTCACACGGAGTAACGTGCCGCATGGCCTGGCACGTATACGCCGTGTGAGATTTTGAGCGCCGTATATTGATTTCAATGGGAGTTAGTCTCATATACGCCGCGTTATTTTGCGGCCGTGATTTTGCAAAATAACGCGGCGTATACGATCCAGGCTCCCATTGAAATCAATGGGACCGTATACGGCGCTCAAAATCTCACACGGCGTATACGTGCCAGGTCACGCGGCACGTTACTCCGTGTGAATGCACCCTTAATGAGAATTTTGAGCCCCATCTGTACCATTGATCATCTCCAATAGAAAATTTTTCATTTCCTATAATCCCATTTACTACCCATTTATGGGAACACAAACAGATAACAATTCTTAAGGGGGCGGATTTCGTGTGTCGTATTCTGTGACATTTCAGAATGATATAATAATTTCCAATACCAGAAAATTTGTTCCGTCATGAATCCAGGTCAATGGAATCGATGGCGGCCGCTGATGGAAGACTCCATATCAAGCGTTACCAGCGTGTCAAATTGCTTAATGCTTTTATACACCCTAAACATCTTAGATGCGCATGAAATACCATATAAATATACGCTTCCGAAATCCAGATGGCAACATTCAACAATGATTTGAACATAGAAAGACCTTTTTATCCCCTTGCAGTCTGCGACACAGTGCACCATGCATGTAATGGAGCGTGACCTATATTTAAATGTCATTACATTTTTTCCTGTTTATGTCACTTTCAATCAGCCAACATTTATTTTCTACATATTCTTAAAACGCTCTTGGCTTTTGAAAAAAAAAAATAAAAAAAAAAAAAAAAAAATCATAATTGACCTTTTTGAAAACTGGAATTAAAAAAAGGTTATCTCTAAACAGGAGATCGGAAAATGAAGGGAAAAAAAAAATCTGCAAGTTAATCAAATTAAAATTCAACGCATGCATTTTAATTAGGGCTTATCAAAGAAGCCCAGTGCCTTCCAATTGAAACAGACTGAAGTAGTTCTAGAGGAATTATATATCACAACTCATGCCACCTAAACTATTTTGATGGAGGAAAAGCAGAATCAGTGAAAATTAATTAGCTACGATTCAGAAGAATAAGTGTATGCTAATTTCAATCATTCCTGCCTATGCGAAAACTGAAATGATCATTAAGCCTCTTCAATATTTGAGGCGGTTTTTTGAGTCTTTATCAGCGGATGTCTTGAATAAAGATCGTGGGGTATATAATTTGATACCGTAAGGGTGATATTATGTAGTAAACGCCAGAAAATTCCAAATTTGAATTTTTGTATTATTCTCCATTTCCGTTACTCCTCCTCATCTTACCCGGCTTGCCCTTAAAGGGAACCTGCCAGGGCATTTGGGGACACTAAAACACTAGAGATGAGCGAGTAGTATTCGATTGAGTAGGTATTCGATGGTATTCGAAATACTCGTACTTGATCGAGTACCACTCGCTATTCGAATCAAAAAATTTGATGCAGAACCAGCATTGATTGGCTGAATGCTATACAGTCGGCCAATCAACGCTGGTTCTTCTCCTACCTTTAGAAGTCTTCACCGTGCAGCGTCCCCGCGGCATCTTCTGGCTCTGAATTCACTCTGCCAGGCATTGGGCTGTAAGCGGCCATTTTCTTGTAGTGCGGGCATGCGCAGTCGGCTCTGAATTCACTCTGCCAGGCATCGGGCCTGGGCAGAGCCGACTGCGCATGTCTGCTTGTACAGTAGTGCGGGCATGCGCAGTCGGCTATTCCCAGGCCCGATGCCTGGCAGAGTGAATTTAGAGCCGGAAGATGCCGCGGGGATGCTGCATGGAGAAGACTTCTCGGAGAATCCAGCCCGACCCTCACTCGTGGACTTGGTAAGTATAATTTGATCGAACGTTGCCTACCCCTGAAACGAGCATTTTCCCCCCATAAACTATAATAAGGTTCGATATTCGATTCGAGTAGTCGAATATTGAGGGGCTACTCGAAACGAATATCGAACCTCGAACATTTTACTGTTCGCTCATCTCTAATCGTCAGTATTGGCCTCCTCTCATGGCTTTTCCCAGTGTGTTAGGCCGGGTTCAGACGAAATACTATGGATCGGAATTTGCCGCGGAGGCCGCCTCAGATTCACTCCACCAGGCATCGGGCTGTAAGTGGCCATTTTCTTGTAGTGCGGACATGCGCAGTCGGCTCTGCCCAGGCCCCATGCCTGGCAGAGTGAATTCAGAGCCGGAAGACGCCACGGGGACGTTGCACGGAGAAGACTTCTCGGAGGATCCAGCCCGACCCTCACTCGTGGACTTGGTAAGTTCAATTTAATCGAATGTTGCCTACCCCTGAAACGAGCATTTTCCCCCATAGAGTATAATAGGATTCGATATTCGATTCGAGTAGTCAAATATTGAGGGGCTACTCGAAACGAATATCGAATCTCGAGTATTTAACTACTCGCTCATCTCTATAAAACACCCATAGGTTCTTGTGAATTGGGGATTTAGTGTCATGAATAACCCTGTTATAACGTAGTCAACGGAAGTATTAAAAATAGGAAAGTTTTATACTTACCTAGAGAGGAGTCCGATGAGTCTCATCGGACTCATCTCTGGTGCTCCCGATGCCTGGGTTGTTCTTCAGTGAAGCTGGAGATCTATACCCAAACTTCGTTGCGTATGTGTCTGAGGTCTGGTGCATGCGCACTGAAGCTAAGTGTCTACACTGAAGAACTGCATCGGAGCACGAGGGGCAGAGATAGGTGAGTATAAAGCTTTTTTAATGTGGCCACAAATTACGTTATGAAAGGGCTTTTTGGGACACTCAACCCAAGTCCATAAGGATCCATGGGTAGTTTAAAGTATCAAATTGCTCTACCAGCTTCCCTTTAAGGCTGCCTACCTGCTCTTAAGGGCTAGTTCATATGGCGTTTTATGGCAGTGGAATCCTCCTCAAAATCCGCTGACAAAAAAGGCTCCCATTGACTTCAATGGGAGCCACTCGCTACTTTTTTCCGATAGATATTAGCAGAAAATGGAAGCGACATGCCCCTTCTTCCCAAAGATTACAGGGCTGACTCAGCCACAGTGTCCGCGGCGCAAGACTTCCTCCTGATTAGGCCCATTCATTCAGGCCTAATCCGTCCGGTGAGGAACACCGCAACGGGATGCCAGTGCACTGTATCGGCATTCAGTCGTGGCTAGCCGCGCCGATATGTTCACACACGGAATCCATTTTCCGCCGTGTGAATATACTCTTAGGCTGCTATAACATAACAGGCGTGCACATACTAGTGTATTTCCATATTTGATCTGTGTGTCATCCGTGTCCGAGCCACGTGTCATCATAAAAAAAATAGATGCTGTCTTTTTATGTTTCAGCATCATCTTACAGTGAATATATGAAAAATGGACGAAACACGGACAGCTTACAGATGAAATCTGGAATTTTTTTTAATTTTTCACAGACCCATAGACTTGAATGACCAAGACGAGCAGAGTAAAAAAAATAAATAAAATAAAATAAATAATTAAATAAGGTATGCCATAATTTTTTCTCAGTGTCTCTCACTCCATACCTCCTTTCACTATAATGGACCTATATGCTATTTATTAGATGCCCATAAAATCCACAGACCAGGTGAAGCCCCATCAATTATGGCTTCCCCGTGGATTTTATGGACATGAAGTAAATTTGCCGATTTTTATGGTTCAAATTTTGTTTCCATTAATTTTTGTACCAGTGCTTTCTACATTTCCAGAAATCCATGGACAAGCTGGACTGCTGGTTTAAGGGGTTCTGCAGAAATTACCCAAAAAGTAGATGCTAAAAAAATGTCAGGAGGAGGTGGGACACCAACTTGTATGCTCTTCGAAAGATGCCGGGGTATAATGGTGAAAACATGGCCACCACTGGGTGTAAAACCTATTGTGCATGAATTTCCTGCTGCTGGAGTTGGGGACAAGGCTGGGTTGGATTTTAGCGCTAGAGCTTAATATTGTTGTTCTCTCGTTGAGACTATGCAACAGCCTGAAAGGGTTTCTGAAGTAGTGACCATGGCTGTGACCAGAAGATGGTGGAGCAGCTGAGAAGAGAGGCTATGGCACCTCACCATCTTGTAGGATTAGTGTAACTATGGTCAATGTCTAACAATGTCTAAGAAATCCTACTAGGCACAAAAAAGGTATATAACTAATGCCCAATTCACTTCAGCCACAGGGAACCTCTCCATAATGGATTTTACATAGAGATGTGCAGTTGTGGACATTTTTTCCTCACTATCATACCCCTAAAGGAATTCTTTTTGTTTTTATCTGTTGGCCAATTCCCGGAGAACCATTCTGACTTGTATAGGGTGGTGAAAGTTTCTTTTTTCATTTTGCTCTTGAAGCGTCTCCTATGTAAGTCAATGTTTAGATGTCATCTGGCAAACCTCCAAATGAAGCCATATATAATGACTATGTTCATTAGGGAATTATTAACCCAATCTACAATGGAGAACAGTCGGCTTGTGGTGTCGATGGTATATGATTGTGTATATGAAATATTCAAATGTCCAACATATTCTACAGTATTGTATGTAGTTGGGAAACCATATTAAAAAATGATCACAATGAGATGATCACAACGAGGCCCCCACTATGATGCCACCTTCTGCCATTCAGGACAGAATGGCTTGGTGTTTGTTAGCTCCCTCAAGCATGTTATTTGACTGTTGCCATATTTGGAATTGGGAAGGAACACTTTCTTCTGATGGGACAATTGGTGCCACCTCATGGGGTATTTGCCATTCCCGGGATCAATTTGGTAGGTTTGTAGGTTGGATTTTATGGTCTTGTGTTTTTATCCAACCTACTATGTTACTATCGTACTATGTTGGAATTCACCCAGTAGTTTGAAGAACATGTACAGTACTTTCTTAAGAGAAGGGAGTCCTGCAAGGTTCTCACCACTGAGCATGTTACGAGAAAGGGCCAACTAAAATAGGGCTGCCTATCTCCAACTTCAATGTCTGTCTTGATGGTACAGCATGTTATTAGAATCCCTTTTTTAGGCTATTCTTCCCCTACCTTTAGAATTATTATTTGCGCCACCGTTTGGTAGATATCCTGTTTTTCATTGTTATGCTAATGAGCCTCCAGACAACAAAGGGGGCATTCCCCTGTGCTGCTTGAAAACTCTCCAGCACCGCCTCCATCTTTTTCCCCGCCTCTGCTTCTTCTCTCTCGTCACTGTCACGTCTTCATCCACAAGCGCCGACTGCACATGTCCGTCTGCCATTTTCCTGTGGCCGAATGGGAGAGGCCACAGGAAAATGGCCAACGATCATATGCATTCGGTACAGTCGGCCATTTTCCTGTGGACGAGCGGGAGAGGCCATGAGAAAGTGGCCGATGGAAATGCCCAGTCAGCACTTTTGGATGAAGACGTGACGGTGATGCAGAGGCAGAGAAAAAGATGGAGGCGACGTTGGAGAGTTTTCAAGCAGCACCTATGCTTTCTGGAGACTCATTAGCATAACAACGAAAACTGGGATATTTAACGAATGGCGGCACAGAGAAGAATTCAAAAGGTAGGGAACACTAGCCTTTCTTAATGCCATTCTGATGTGGGCTGAATTAAAAATGGCATTCTAATGATAGAATCCCTTTAAGGCCTCCTTCACACCACTGTAGTGTTTTTTAGTGTCCACGTGTCATCAGCAATCACGGTTCCGCAAAAAAAAAAACATGGATGTGCCACAAAAGTGGTCAAAAATAGGACATGCTTCATAATTTGCAGTCGACAAAAAATAAGGTTGCATGCCCGGTCCCATAGAGATGCATACTGTCCATACTTTGATCTTCAACTATGGACCCACAATTGCGGATCATGTGAAGGAGATCTTAAGGGTTTTTCACGACATCCCTATTGATGACCTATACTAAGGACATCCTTTAAACCCTAGTTTACACTTAGAAATACAGATTGAAAGGCATGTACAATGTGCTAAACTCTGCATGCTGAGCAAACACAGAGAGGAACAGGTGAGATAAACATAGTCAAATATTTCACATCTATTCAGATCAGCAGAGTATGTCGCCTCATTACACACCGGAGATCCATTAGTCTACGTTACACCCGCTAGAGCCTAATGAATCCCCCCGCTGGACAATATGTAACACGCTTGTTATTATTATATTTTTATCTTAGAATTTTTTTAAAAAATCAATTTATCTTTTAACACATACAGTGCCATGCCAAAGTGTTAAGCAGGTGTGGAAAGATGATCAAAATAAGGACGCTGTCAGACATGGAAGGGTTAATAGTCAACAAAATAAAATCAATTAAAAAAGAAAAATGTAAATCCCATCCATAGTTGTTGTGACCTTTGCCCTGAAAAGGAGGAGTCGTGGAAGTGATGATATGCCCCCCACAGATATAGCCCAGTCCGTCTGGGATGTGATGAAGAGACGGAAGGATTGGACACTAGAGATGAGCGAGTATTCGATCGAGTAGGTATTCGATCGAATACTACAGTATTCAAAATACTCATACTCGATCGAGTACCACTCACTATTCGAATGGAAAAATTCGATGCAGAAGCAGCGTTGATTGGCTGAATGCTATACAGCCGTTCAATCAACGCTGGTTCTTTTCCTACCTTTAGAAGTCTTCTCTGCACAGCGTCCCCGCGGCTCTGAATTCACTCTGCCAGGCATCGGGCCTGGGCAGAGCCGACTGTGCATGTCCACGCTACAAGAAACTGGCCGCTTTGACTGTAAGCGGCCATTTTCTTGTATTGCGGGCATGCACAGTCGGCTCTGCCCAGGCCCGATGCCTGGCAGAGTGAATTCAGAGCCGGAAGATGCCGCGGGGATGCTGCAAAGAGAAGACTTCTCGGAGAATCCAGCCCGACCCTATCTCGTGGACTTGGTAAGATCAATTTGATCCAATGTTGCCTACCCCTGAAACGAGCATTTTCCCCTCATAGACTATAATAGGATTCGATATTCGATTCGAGTAGTCAAATATTGAGGGGCTACTCGAAACGAATATCGAGTATTTAACTACTCGTTCATCTCTATTGGACACGTCTACATCTCCAGAAGATCTGGGCTTAGTTCTTCAAGATGAACAAGCTCCCTGCCGAATTCCCTCAAAAGTCTCAAGTGTACCACGAAAAATGGATGGATTGCAGTTACACCAGATATTGATGGGATTGACATTTCTCTTTTCTTCATTGACTTTATTTTGCTAATTGACAAAATATAAACTATTAACCCTTCTATTTCTGAACTCATTCTTACATACTTTTCCTAAGGATGAATGCCATTGATGTGGTGGTGGAGGTGATGGTGGGGCCTATTAGTTCTACCATAATTTATACCAGCTTGCTGGAGTAAATGATACCAGAAATTTACCCCAGCAATGAGCTGGCATACGTTTCAGTATAAGCCCATTTACCCGGGAGGATGAATCTATTTTTTGACAGGGCATGCACCTCATCATAACTTAGGTGCAAACTCCAGCTGGTCAGGGATTATCAAGGCCAATGCGGGTTCTACCTGTCCTAGGCCTGGTTCACATCTGTGTCCGGTAATCCATTTGCGGAGTCCACACACTGTACACCGCGTGGAAAGCACACGGACCCCATTCTAGTCCATGGAGTCTGTGTGCTTTCATAAGCTCACCGCTTGCCAATGTGTTTGGTAGTTCAAATGTGAACCGGGCCTAAAGAAATCACTCCAATGTATAAAATTGCCCTTAGGCTAAGTTCCCACATAGCAGGGCGCGGCAAAAAATTGCAGCAGGAATAACCGTGTTGGCTATGCATTGCGATTTTTCCTGCAGCACTTTTCACAGAATATAGGGAATATAGGGGATCCGCTGGTGTTTCCATAGGTATAGTTGACATGTTGAGATTTCCAAAACCACAACTGTTTTGAAAATGTCAGCATGTCCACTCTGCATATTTTTGCACAAGGATTCACTAGTAGGGCTGAGTGATCGGGATCGGGAAAGATCGGATTCCGATCAGCGATCAAGCAAATTTCACGATCGTGATTGGCTGGAAAATGATCAAAAATCGTATTTTAAAAACGATCCTGAAATCTCAAGATTGGCTCAACCCTATTCACTAGAATCCCATCCAACTTGCAGTGACTGTAAAATGTCATGGTTTTCTCTACGGTGTTTCCACTGTGGCCAGACCGCCACATGAGGCCCTGGCCCAAAACATCTTTTCTTAAGCCAGAGCTCTTGCTTTCGTGGTTTTAGGGTGCATTCACACGGAGTAACGTGCTGCGTGACCTGGCACGTATACGCCGTGTGAGATTTTGAGCGCCGTATACACTCCCATTGATTTCAATGGGAGCCTGGATCGTATACGCCGCGTTATTTTGCGGCCGTGATTTTGCAAAATAACGGGGTGTATACGATCCAGGCTCCCATTGAAATCAATGGGAGCATGTACGGCGCTCAAAATCTCACACAGCGTATACGTGCCAGGTCACGTGGCACGTTACACCGTGTGAATGCACCCTTAGGCCCGGTTCACATCTGCATTCGATAGTCCTCATGGGAACCCCCCTAAACGGAATACCAAACGTATTGACAAGCGGTGAGAAATGAAAGCACACAGACCCCATAGATTATAATGGGGTCCATGTGTTTTTCGCATGGTGTCCACACGCATTATGCGGAGAAAAAAGTACTTCATGAACTGCTTTCCTCTCCACATGACTCGTGTGGACACCGTGCGGGAAACACACAGACCCCATTATAGTCTACGGGCTCCATGTGCTTTCATTGCTCACCGCTTGTCAATGCGTTCCGTATTCTGTTCCCATACGGACTACCGAATACAGACGTGAACCAGGCTTTATGCTCTTCCTATATTTATATGGATATCAATTCATCTGAAATGTCTGCATGGCCCGAAAATCCAAGGTTCTCAAAGCCCGACCATCGATGACCAGCTGACGGCTCGATGAGACTCGAAGACACTTCCTTTCTTCACATTAATATCATTCGTTCCCGTTCCGTCCTGAATATACCTCTACGACCACAAACTATCCTCACTCTTTAAAAGTTTCCGGCCCTATTATAAAGAAAAAAAGTTGACAGGCCTCAATAGTCTCCTTTTATACAAGCCATCTAATACCGATCCTACTTTGGTTTCACAATTAACTGTAAGAAATTGACAAATTACTGTCATAGAAAGTGACACCTGTTCAAACTGATTAAACACCATTGTTCGCGATATAATAACATTAGCGGAAAGTGACATGAAAGAACAAGACGAGGCTCTGCGAGCGTCAGATGAAGAAAAAAAGAGGAAAAAAAAATATTTTAATTATGTTTCATTACTGAGAATTCCCTTCAGCGTTATTGTTTTGTTGATTTGGAATCATTAGGAATCTTTCTATTTTTTTCCGGTTGGAAGAGCATGAAAGAATATTTAACACATGCGTGAAGACTAATTACGGCGCCGAGCTCCACTGGAAAACTTTTTTTTTTCCGTTCACTTTTGGTGATTCAGACATGTTCTACCCAGAACGAGATAATTAGATTTTAACCATCAAGATGTGTAATCAGAAGTACGAGGCAGCCCAGGATGTTGATCACTATTATTATTATGTGCGGCATTAGAATTTGCAGATTATAATGCGAGATTTAGTCATTTTAGGATACAATGGGAAAGGGAATTTTTCGGCTTTGTTTTTTTGAAGGTTCATCAAATCGGTTGATTATGATGAGCGATAAATTCTGATTTGGTTAAATTATTATTTTTTCAACAAGGTGTAGCTCATTAAGGTGGAGATAGGACAGCGCCTCCCATTGGGGTTTTGTTTTTCGATTAGAGCAAACAGCCATGTAATAGCTCAGTACAAGCTCCAAGTTGTAGAAAGGACTAACATGGTAGCCAAGTTTATGAACCTAACCATGGAAAGGTTTTACATCCAATATCAAAAATTGGTGTCATGTTCCGATCTGATACCATTTTAGGTCTTGTTTTCATGATGGAGGGAAATGTAAGGTTGAACTACAGCATCTGATGATATACTTCAAGACATTACCCACCTCCTATGTGCCCTTGCTTAAAGGGATGTTAGTATTAGAATCTTTTTTTTTCAGGCCCACCACGTTGGAATGGCCTTAAGAAAGATTATTCTTCCCCTACCTTTAGATGTCTTCTCCACGCCGCCGCTCCGGTGATATTCACGGTTTTCACTGTATTGAAATGAGTCTCCAGAGAGCACTGGAGGCGGTCCCCCTGTGCTCAAACAGCACTGGAGGCGTCCTCTGTGTTGCTTGCAGACTCTCCACTGATGCCCTCCATGTTCTTCTCGACACCGCCTCTTCTCCACGTCTTCAAGTGAAAGCACCAACTGTGCATGTGCAGCAGCTATTTTCCTGTGGCCGAATGGACAAACGCATTAGAGGCCAAAGGAATATGGCCACCACACATGCGCAGTTCGAGCTTTCGGTTGAAGACCCAGAGAAGAGGCGATCTCGAGAAGAAGATGGAGGGCATCACTGGAGAGTCTGCAGCTAGCACAGGGGTCACCCCCCTTGCTGTTTGAGCGCAAGGGGACTGCCCCCAGTGCTGTCTGGAGACTCATTTGCATACAGTGAAAACCAGGAATATAACTTGAACGGCGGCACGGAGAAGACTTCTAAAGGTAGGGAAGAATAACCTTTCTTAAGGATATTTCGATGTGGTAGGCCTGAAAAAAAGAGATTCCAATAATAGAATCCCTTTAAGATCTTCAACCCAACAGCCCCATTCCATTTATGGCTTCCTATGGCCAGAGTGTGCGGTCCTTGCTATACAGCATGTGACTTTCTGCTTACTAGTATTTCTCAGGTATTACCTTGCTCAGTGCTGGAAATTGAAATGGAAATTTGGACATTTCCATCTAAAAGTGTTAGTATTTGGTATGTTCAACCACTTTTGGCCAAATTGATTGCATATGCTAAATAACATTTTTATCCCAGATCGGGTGATTTGGTTGTTATTGTTCATTTGTTAATGTTAATGGTGAGGTTGTTCATACAAATGATCCCATCATTGGAGGGCCTTACAATTTGCAGCTACTGTTCACAAAAACCTTGCAACAAATAATGATGGTGGTAGTTTCTGGTGGGTATTCAGGTGGCTCTAAAGCACTATCTCTGTTAAAGATGGTCTATGTGAAGATAATTGACATTGTCTCCTTAGAACCTGTTATCTATAGGGGTCTATATAGCAGTTCTATGGTCTGCTGGCTGCTTCCATTCATCACTCTAGTTACCACCAACTTTCTTCAGCAGACAAAGTTCCTTATAGTTTTCACAACAGGTCCCATAAAGGAGAGGCTTCACACTGAAGCTGTAGCTTCTCCCAATGTCAAATGTCAGAGTCTAGTAAGTAAAAGGCCAGGTTCACATGGGTTTTTTTGGTCCAGAACCTGAGATGGAGGCCGCCTTAGGTTCCGGACCAAAGTACAGGTAGCCGTGACTGAATGCCGGTGCACTGCTACCGCATCCAGTCGTGCACTCTGCTCCAGATTAGGCCCAATGAATGGGCCTAGTCAGGAAGAGGAAGTGTCTTCAGGCCGAGAATGTCTTCAGAATGAGCATGTTGCTTTTTTTTTCCAGGAGCCGGGAAAAAAGAACTGACCGGCTTCCATCGATTTGAGCTTACCCAAAACGGGTGTTTACTAGCCATATTTGACTGGCTACTTAGTCCCCACCCCCCCACTTACCTGCACAGAACTCCTGCTGCCTCCTCTCCCGATGTGTATGCCGCTCCCCGTAGCTCCGGGCCGTTGTTCTCTCCTCTCACTCTTCGCACGCTGGCAGAGCGCTGCGCGCGCCCCCGCCTCCCAGGCTAGTGTGACTGATTCTGGGAGAAGGCGGGGCTTGTTGTGGCTTAGGAGAGTGTGGGCGGGTGCAGGGTACACTCTCCTAAGCCACAAAAATCCCCGCCTACTCCCAGCAGTAACACTAGACTAGGGAGGCAGGGGCACGCATAGCACTCTGCCGGCGTGTGAAGAGAGAGAGAGGAGAGGAGAGAACAACGGCCCGGAGCTCCGGGGAGTGGCAGCGGTTCTGTGCAGGTAAGTTGGTTGAGCAATCGGAATCAGAATTCTGTTCCTTATCTTTTTTAGGCGGAATTGGGTCCCGGTCGCAAAATTTACTCGATCGCCGATTGGGATCCGATCGCTCAACCCTAATCAGAGGTAGACAGAGCCATTTTGGGATGTGTTCAAGCTGAGAGACACTAGCGTTGTCATCATTGCTGCATAATCTAAAGCAATAGTTCCAATAGCTCTATAGGAAAAGAACAGCTGCAGTGTGTTAGAACTACTGAATAATAAGAGGAGGAGAAATGAAAGTTAGTTTAGTTATATTTAATCAATTATAGATAGGCTGAGAAATCATAGGAGTGGGGGAAGGGATAATTTCTGTACTGTCCTGTGGGTTATTCAGTCTAGAAAAAAAGATGTCTACAGAGAGACCTAATAACAATGTACAAATGCATGAAGGGTCAGAACAAAGGACTTTTTAAAGATCTTTCTACTCTTTTTCCAGTGACATGGGGAGATTGGCATAAACTTCATTGTTTTGCCTTCGTCTCGATCAGAACTGAAGGATCATAGGTTGGACTTCATGGACCTGTGTAATTTTTGAAGGTTCTTTAAATGTTAAAAAGCATAAAATACATGTCACTTTAAACTTTGACATAACTTGAGCTGTGTTTGCCTTAGAGAGCTAGAAATGGGCTACATAGACCAAGGAGCCATGACAGTGACATGCAATAGGTTTTAAGTCAATTTATGCTGTGGTTGACGCCAATCTTATTCAACCCCAAACAAATCTTTGGACCAAACCACCTGAACCTGAAACTAAATACATCTTCAGAAGTTTGTGCCTCTCTAGTAGTAATCTTGCTCCAGTATCTAGGACTTTCACCAAATTTTAACACTTTAAAAATGAAGCGCCCAAATCAGCCAATATATGGTCCATTTTTGGTTCAATTTATGGTCCAAATATACTATTACTATGTTCAATTATTCTGTAAAAGGTTTGATAAAGAGTTAATAAAAAACAACCGTATTGCCATTGGAGTGCTGTATTTAGTAAACTCCTTCTTAGAATTTCAATTCCATGAAAATTTATATTTCAGACTAATCACAATATTTTCAGAAAATTGGTCTTTCCTCTTATGTTTACTAAAAGTGCAATCTTCTGAAAATGTCCTTGACTTGGTTTCAAAGAAATTTCTAGTTTCATGTATAATTTTGTTAGTAAGAAAAAACAGAACACGAAGTCCCCAGAACAGACCGAACAAAAATAACAGGAAAATGAACTCTAACAATCTATTAAAGCAAATCTTACGTTATAAAATGTTTCGGAGCTCGAATCAACCAATGGCTCACAGTCTCCATTAATTTCTATGTCCGATATATTTTTATACAATCCTATCCTACTAATATTATATTATAAATGTGAAAGTTTGTGTGTTTGGATGTTTGGATGTTTTTTCCTCAATGACACCTAAACGGGCGAACAGATTTGGCTGAAATTGCGCACATACATACCTTGTGTCCCGGATTGAAAGATAGGCTACATAGTATTCCCGTACACCTCCGGAATTCACTCTCGTGACCGGTGATTTTCACTTTTGAATTCTCTGCAGGACCTGGGACGCTGTAGGACCTGGGATAACATCATCCCAGCCCTTTCAGCCGGTTGGCTGACGCTTCTCTGTGGGAGGAGCTATCGGCCGGCCAGCATGCCAAAGAACATGGCGTCTCTGAGAGGTCCGGAGCATCCGGAACAAGTGGCTGTACTCTGGGGCAGCGAGAAGTGCATCGGCTGCCCCGCCTGTGTGGGCTCACCATGGGAGCGCAGTGCTCTGTCGCAGCCGGAGAGGCGTTCTCCTGCACCACTGTCTGGAACGCCGGTTTGGCCTGCTGTCCCGCAGCGGTTGCAGCCTATGGACTCTGCATGTCCGTCGGGGATGTCTCCTATGTCTGTGGTCCCACACAATCAAGTCGCAAGCTGTACTCAGTCCGCCATGTCATTCGGCCGTGGGAGAGGGGATGTGACAGCAGGTGAGTTAGGGGACTTTAAGAAGGGATAGGGATGGGGTGTTGGGGGTGCAGGGTTTGCCGGTCTGGTGGGGAACACGGCAATAGGGGGCTGGGGAGGTGGACCCGGGGGCCTCTGGGGGTGAGACTGGGACAGGGGCGCCACAACGCTCATGGATGGAATGGGGGCACAGGGCTTGCCGCAGGGGGGGCCAGGGCAATGGGGGGCAGAGAGGGCCCAGGGTCAGGAAGCGTCATGAGCGCGGGGGAGCAGCCGGTAGATAGGCCACGGGGCCAGGCGAGGAGCATATGTGGCGGGGGCACGCAGGGGTGGACGTGACAGTGCACGTCAGATCCAAGCCAACGGCACATGCCTAAATATTACCGGCTCAGTGCCACCGCAAACCCGTAGACAAAGTCACGGGCAGATGCTAGTATATTATATTTATCTAATATAAATGTTCCGATCATAATGTTGTTGAAGTGGGAAGTCGATTTATCCCATCTGCATTAAGACATCTGTCATTTTCATTAGGCAGGTGCATTAGATGACTTTTAATAATAATAATAATAATAATAATAATAATAATAATAATAATAATAATAACAAAAAATTAGCCTTTTAATGGTTTTATACACTGAAAATAGAAAAGAGAATTTTTGTAAAAACAATTTATTTTTATTGTTCAAGGAGTTTGTATGTTCTCCCCGTGTTTGTGTGGATTTCCTCCGGGCACTCCGGTTTCCTCCCACACACCAAAGACATACTGATAGGGAATGTAGATTGTGAGCCCTATATGGGACAGTAACTGCCAATGTCTGTAAAGCGCTGCGGAATATGATGGCGCTATACAAGTAAGCATAATAAATAAATAAATAAATTGTTCCCTGCAGAACTTTAAATTTAATAGGTAGAAAATAAAAATATGTTACAAGAGGTTCCAATAGGAGTCTACTTAGGGAAAATATATGGGAAAATAGATTTCCACAGTACAATCCAGTTATATTAAAACTCAACAATAGAACATTATTCATGACGCGAATCCTTCATAGGAAAACCCCTATCCGTACTGCCTTGCAAGGAATATGCTATGTGGGGCTCCAACAAACCTAAGCTCCCTCTCCGATGGACTATACATCTCATCATTTTCATAAGATGTCCATGATAATAATTTGTATGGATTACTGGGGTCATAATCGGGGTAGGAAAGAAGCCATATTCCCTTTCATGGATCCCAGCCACTCCTTGTCCACTCCTGGTCCCATCTTGAAGCACAGGAGATGCCCTCTTAGCTCACTGAGAAGGGTTCGAGCAGTGGCCATTTTTTGGCTTATCAGATATTTTTTGTGTGTCAAAAGCACCAGAAAGTAGAGAGAAGAAGGGGACTAGGGGGAAGCAGGGGATTGGTGGTTTGTATGACTTTTTTTTAAAGTCAAAATTATTAACTAGACAACCCCTTTAAGTCGCAACTGGAACGGACGGTATAGAAAGTCAAAATGAATTATAAATTCAATGAGTAACACAGGACATGGGGTAAGGCACCTATACATTACCATGTGGCCCTACTGTACTTGTACCTTATATTCCCATACTGTAATGGGAAACATATAAAGGAAACACTTGGCTTCCAGGAAAAACTATTGGTACATTATGGAATGATACATTTTCTGGTATGGCACCGTGATAGATACACATATGTGTTTCTCACATGTGTGCACACGCTCTACTTTTTTGTCTTGAACATGTTCAACATTAAGGGATTGTCCCACCAGATGTATGGATGCTATAGTGGACAATCTGCACAAATAGCCTAGGAGCTTCCAAGATGCAAAGAGTGACTGGCCATGGCTTTACCCAGCCAGAACAGCTATTTTTCTCCTTTATAAATCTCCCTTCAACACATCAGAGGACAGGGGTAATATTTTTATGATGTACAGATTCAGACATCAAAAAAATAAATAAATCAGAAATTAGATCCAAGAAGTTTAATCATCCTTAGTTTGGTGAGATTGATCCCCCATGACTGAGACGACGGTGATACCTATAGTTACGCTTATTGACCCCCTAAGAATCTTGGGTTAACATTACCCTTTGATCTCTTGGATGTTACAGCCCTGTACATCAAAAATATAAGGCTAACACATTTCAATATTGTTAAGGAACTTACCCTTGCACTCTGTCCAGCAATAAGCTGGTCATCTTCTGTCTGTACACTTGTTCGGCTTCTGACATCATAATCTTCCTGTTCAAAGTCCGAGTCATCTTCCAACTCTTCAGGAGTCTGTAAAAAATTGGAGGAGTTATCCTTATGTATAAACTACCCAATATGATTAAACCCAAAAGTCTTATGGTATATAACTTGCACAAGAGGAAAATTACCGTATATACTCGAGTATAAGCCAGCCTGAATATAAGCCGAGGCCCCTAATTTTACCACAAAAAAACTGGGAAAACTTATTGACTCGAGTATAAGCCGAGGGGGGAAATGCAGCAGCTACTGGAAAATTTCAAAAATTAAAATGGTCGGAGTTTTTGGGTGCAGTAGATGCTGGGGAAGGGGAGGGGGTGTTTTGGTTGTCTGTCTGCCCCTTCCCTGAGCTTGAGGACTGTTTTTTTTTTTTCCCCACTTGGAATTCAGTCTGGCTGACTATAGGGGATCTGCAGTGCTCCTATTAACCCCTTCCCGACAGAACAGGAGCACTGCAGATCCCCTATATTCAGTAGACACAGGGATACCTAATGTGTATGTGTTTCACAGTCATTTTCTACTTTTATATATATTCTAGGGAAAGGAGGGATTTAGAACTTTTTTTTTTTTGCACTATTTTATGGGAGATTCTATACATTACTATTGTGGCTGTTCATAGACCCCCCCCCCCAACTTGAGTATAAGCCGAGGGGGGCTTTTTCAGCACAAAAACTTGGCTGAAAAATGTGGCTTATAGTCGAGTATATACGGTAAGGACTCTCTAACTAGTGAAGTGATAGACTGTCGGAGTTCCTCAACTGTTTGACTTGGACAAAAAATCTGGACAGTTTTTCTCAACAAGAAGGCTTATTGAAAAGGTGTCAATATATACAGATATTTAACTTGACTTTCTGAATTATGTTACCCTTTTACATCCGTATATCTTTAAGTTGGTAGGATCAATTTTCAGTCTAAAGAATAAGATGCAATAATACATGCTAAGAAAAATGTATAAGCTTAAGAACCCCCCCCCCCGAGTTCTTGACCTTCTGCTCCACCAACTTACAATGAGCATGAACAATGTTCAGACTTACCCTTATCATGAGCACCGCTTTCCTAATGTCCCTCACGCCATCATAGACTAGTCGAGATGCATCAATGAACTCATTCTCTTCAAATGACTGGGGGATATTTGTGCTCAAAGCCTCGATGGCAACTTCCACTTGTTCGGCAAAACGAGGCATAACTATAAAATAAGACAACAGACAAGACTTAGGACGCATTGCACTGTACAAACTTGACCAGTTACTCGTATAACCTCTAGACTTTGTAGAGTTGAATAAACACTACTGTAAGTCACGGGCTTCGATATCTTTTTTGAAAATTTTTGAAGGAAAGTTAAGAAACGGAGGTAGGGCCTGATAGTTACCAGAAGGAAGTTCAAGACTTCAACTTGACTTAGAAACAAAAGATTAACCTTCCATTTTATGATATGAAGCTCCGCGAGTAGGACACTGTCTGTAAGACATCTAAGGGAATTTACACTAAACAGTATCCCCCGGGGAAATTCTTAACACAAAAGAAACTTTAAAACAAAGTCACTTTGGTACAAAAAGCTCGAGTCCTTCTGCTTCGTAACCTGTTCTCAGAACACAGCTAATGGATTCAATTCAAAGACTGTGATTTTACCTGTCGAAATATCTATTTTCTTTTCTATTCAGTTGAAAATTTGGTAAAAGCGAAGTGAATGCAACATATTCATTACAACTGTAAGTATTATTTCAGATGTTGTCAGTCATACCCTAAAGTTGTGAATATTCCAACTTGTAGAAGGTAACTTGAAGCTCTTGGGTAGAGATGAGCGAGTAGTTAAATACTTGATATTCTATATTCGTTTCGTGTAGCCCCTCAATATTCGACTACTCAAATTGAATATCGAACCCTATTATAGTCTATGGGGGGAAAATGCTCGTTTCAGGTTTAGGCAACATTCGATCAAATTGAACTTACCAAGTCCACAAGTGAGGGTCGGGCTGGATTCTCAGTCAAAGTGGCCATTTTCTTGTAGCGCGGACATGCGCAGTCGGCTCTGCCCAGGCCTGATGCCTGGCAGAGTGAATTCAGAGCCAGAAGACGCCACGGGGACGCTGCGCTGAGAAGACTTCTAAAGGTAGGAGAAGAACCAGCGTTGATTGGCCAACTGTATAGCATTCGGCCAATCAACGCTAGTTCTGCATCAAATTTTTCCATTCGAATAGCGAGTGGTACTCGATTGAGTACGAGTATTTCGAATACCGTAGTATTCGATCGAATACCTACTCGATCGAGTACTACTCGCTCATCTCTACTCTCGGGTCTTAATGCAAAAATCTTCAAACAGGGATTTCACCTACCATGTACCATTTCTAATGGTGGTGTCATTGTAATGGGCAAAGGAGCCTGATGATAACTACTATATTTGCAACCTTATTGATGCAATTTAATTTTGCCTATCAAATTGGGTCACCATGTAGTCCATGGACAAATCCACCAAGGCACGTGCCACACTTTTCAGTAACTTTCTTCGAATATTCAAAGCGTTTAACCCCTTGGTGTTCGGCCGATTACACGCATTCCTATGCCGGCGAGGTATTCTATCGAATACTACTCGCTCAACACTAAAACTGACCCAAGTACATCGGGAACGGGACTTTATTGGGCAGCCATTCTAGAGGACATTCAGAGCACTTGTGGCTATATCTAGGCCAGTATGGCAAATCAGATCTATCCCCAATGCATCTGCAGCTGAAATGAAGCATAATACAGTCTACATTAAACTCATTGGGCTGTCTATTTGTAGGCCGGTTGGTAATATAATATAAATATATTAGGGCATATTTAACAAAAGAATGGGCACCACTTAAGTTTTAAGGTGCAGTCTTGTTCTTGGTTCCTAAGGCACATGTGTCTAATATATTGGTTCCCTCACACAGGACCACAGGACTCACACAAGTTTTGTGAATCATGGCAGAGGCCATTAGCAAAATCCCCTCTTTGATAGATGAATTTATCAAGAATTTATTCATTCGCTTCACAGGCAAACAGTCATCAACATAGTGAAAAAATATACAATTAATAGTAGATATATGAAATAAAAACTATAATTGGAATGTTAATAGCTAGATTTTTAATAACGCTGATATCTTACAAGTCTGAGCAAGAAGAAACAGGCAAAAGATCCTTGGGACAACCCATTGTTTAAAGAGATCCTATCATTCAGATGGCATTTTTTCTAAGTACCACGTCGGAAAGGTAAATCTTCTCCTACTTTTCGTTGTCTGTGCCACCGTTCGCATACAATCCCGGTTCTTGTTGGTATGTAAATTAGCTCTCTCGTAGCACTAGGGGCGGGCCCCAGCGCTCAGACAGCACTGGGGGCATCCCCAATGCTGCGAGAGAACTCTCTCCAGCGCCGCCTCCTCTTCTTCAGCCTCTTCTTCCGGCGGTGGCTTCTAACTTCTAAGGCCTCCGGCCTTGGGCAGAGCAGACTGTGCATGCCCATAGGCCATGAGAAAATGGCCGCTTGCATAGTATTGTAAGCAGACATTTTCACGGGGCCTGTGGGCATGCACAGTCTGCTCTGCCTGAGGCCCAAGGCCTAGAAGTAAGAAGACACCGCCAGAAGAAGAGAATGAAAAGGCCGTTCCTGACAAAGGTGGCGGCGGCGCTGGAGAGAGTTCTCTCGCAGCATTGGGGCCGTCCCCAGTGCTGTCTGATTTCGGGGCCCGCCCCCAGTGCTGCGAGAGAACTAATTTGCATACCAAGAGAAACCGGGATTGTAGGTGAACGGCGGCGCAGAGAAGACGACGAAAGGTAAGAGACGAATAGCCTTTCTTAAGGCTATTCTGACGTGGTACTTAGAAAAAATATCGTCTGAATGATAGGATCCCTTTAAAACATCCATTCAGTTTCTTAGTCAATATTAGATATAATACGGGAAATTATGATGATGAGGGTAATGTTTAACCCTTCATAGCATTTTCTCCAATTAAAGAATTTAAAAAGATATTATTATTAAAACTACTACTAGTTATTATTATTATTATTATTATTATTATTATTATTATTATTATTATTATTAATGTATATATATATATATATATATATATATATACATATATATTGTATATTTGATAAAAATTAATTAGTATTATCATCATATTAAAATAGTTATTAATATCAATATGTATTATTGTGATATTAATAATTGATCAAATTAATACATCGACACATTAATATAGTAATAATAATAATAATAATAATAATAATAATAATAATAATAATAATAATAATAATAATAATAATAATAACACTTTGTACAGTATCTTTGCATTGTACCTGTCCATGCATTTTTATGCAAGTGACTTTCTTGGATACGAATAGACCATTTCTTGGATACAAATAGACCAATCAACTTCAATTCTGGTTTTGAAGTTTCTGTCCCTAAAACTTCACATGTTGTTAAGTTCAAATTTAGTAATTGTCGATTGAAAGAAAATCAACATCCATTCTTATGAACCCAACACATTTGCAAAGAAAAAAAATGTCAGCTGCAGAAATGTAGGCATTACCTTTTCTGATCAGAAGTTTACCTTGCCAAAACATTACATTTTAATGTTTGGTCTCAAAGTGACTGTTTGACATGTATTTCCGAAAACTGAACGGATTGCTTGTTGTACAAGAACTCAAATATGTAAAATCTACAATATTTTGATTTTCAATATAATGACTTTGAAAGGAAAATCTCATATATTAGACATAGGAAAGAACAGCAAGAAAATAAAATTGCCTGATGTAGATTGTCTTCAAAACCAAGTCACTTCTGGTCTTTGAGCTATATAATTTTTTGAGTTTGTTCCTTTCCAAAACTACATGATTATTAAAGGGTACAAGCCCTAACCATGGGGTTAAATAATCCTGAAAGGCTCCCCTGTCACAAACAGCTTTGTTTTATTCTCAAACACTGCACATTCCTTAAAGAACATGGTTTAATAGCTGGTCAAAGATGGGAAGTCATTAGGTCAGCTCCCGACTAGCTTCTCCACCTCTGACAGGTATACTTGGTATAGGGATTGATAAAAATGATAAAAATCAAGTAAAATGCCTTCAAAAATATCAGCGTTAATAGTTTATTTTTGAAGAAAAGAGAAATATAAACCCCGTCAATATTGTTGTGACCTTTGCCCTTTGCCTTCCATCAGTTCTTCTCGGTCCCTGCAGACGGTTTTTGGCAGAACTCGGTGGGGAGGTTGTTCCCGCCATCTTGGAGCACTAAGCGCAGATCTTCTGGGAATGTAGGCTTCCTCCAATCCTTCTGTCTCTTCATGTAATACCAGACAGACTGGATGATGTTGAGATTAGGGCCGTATAATTACTTCTAAGACCCCTCCTCTAAACGGCGAGCAAATTAAATATTAATGGGATGTGGTAGGAGGATGAAAATACACAGGGCGGAATGTGCTCCTTGGAAGACCATAGAGTGAAAAGGTCTTGTGGTTTTCCAATCTGACCCTCCAGATCTTAATGGAAACTACACTTCCCAATGTCCAGGGGGGGGGGGGACACCACAAATTGAGTGTAGGATGCGTACTGCTGTGAGGGTCACAGAAAACACCCGATATAACCGACTGGCAAACATGGCCATATGATGTCGGTGAATGAATGGCAGAGTGGAGACTGAAGATCAGTTTGAAGAATTGGGTGGCGCACTCCTCAAATTCATTATATCCAGTGGTGTCCAGAAGTCCTCTTTGGAACCTGCTGTATGCTGCTTACTCTGAGTACTGAGACCTGATAAAGGGGTGCGTTTCCTACACGCCAAACCCCGAAACGTGTTATCTGTTCAATAAATATTTCTTCACATATACCACCTGGTCCGTGTCTTCAAACTGATCTTCAGTTTCCACACCGCCAAATATTAAGGGTAAGTTCCGGTCCAAAAGCCGAGTAGCCGCGACTGAAAGCCGATGCACTGCACCGGCATCCATCTGCGCACTTCGCTCCGGATTAGGCCCAATGAATGGGCCTAGTCCGGAGGAGGGTGTGTCTTCAGGCCTGAAAAATGAGTACCTCGCTTATTTTTTCTGGGAGCCGGAAAAAACTCCTGGGCATCTCCCATTGATTTCAATGGGAGCCATCGTTTAAGGTCAGGATTTTGAGGCAGATATGGCCTCAAAATCCTGACCAAAAATCTCCATCTGAACTTACCCTTTACAGCTATGTAAAAAAATAAAAATAAATAAAAAACTATTAATATTTCTATTTTTGAAGGCCTTCTTGTTTGGTAACATATTTCCACATTTCTGAACCTTTCACATAAGATTGTGAATGGAAACAAACTATATAAAAGTGATGAGAAAATTCCTATTTCGTTTTCATCCACTTACCAGTTTCAGAAAGTAACTTTGTAGCTTCCAGAACTTTCTCGGTGTAGACTCCGGCCTCATAGTTCTCCATCTCGGCATTAATAATATGAATGACTCTGGCGGCACGGCCTCGAATAGCCCCTGCAGTTCTATCCAATGTGTCAACATCTCCCTCTTGTAGAGCAATTACACACTTGTTTACGTCCTCCAGTATGTGGTTTTCTGAAAGATCAATAGAGACACTTGTTTTCTTATTGTGTTTTAGGATATAATAGGTTTAATATCTACCAACTATTTTTTTATGTGAATCGAAATTTTCCCATTTCCTTAAAGCAATGGTCTAGTGGTAAGGATGAAAATATAAATAGGACGCGGGAAATCACAATGACCATGGTATGGTATTTTAGTTTAATCTCTTATTGAGAGATGGAACAATCAAAATTTTAATGGAATGTTCTTAAGAATCTGACGGACCTATTGTATTATTTTAAGACCATTGGGACTATACGAAGCAAAATGTGCAGAATTCTGGTGTAATTTGTCCGAAAAAGTTGTCTATTATGCCTTGTACCCTGCTGTAGACACTTTTTAGACTCTTATGGCATGTATGAAAAAGGGTTTGGCTTCACAGGAAAGGAGCTTCATGGAAAGTAGGTATGACTTAACTTGCTACACCATACACCAAAAATACAACAATTTTTGCCAATTTTTTAAAGTAAACTAAACCAACTAATAGGGAGTGTTTAGTTAGAATAAACAGTGACAGTATTAGACACTATGATAAATCTGGTGCAGTTTAAGACTATAAATTTAAGTCTGACTCTTAGATGATATTAGTAAATCTGCCCCATTGTTTCAGACCTTCAAGATGGCACCATAAGTCATATTAACAGTCATTGGTTATTAATAGGGTTGAGCCGATCTTGAGATTTCAGGATCGTTTTTAAAATCCGATTTTCGATCATTTTCCAGCCGATCCCAAACGTGAAATTTGCTTGACCGCCGAATGGGATCCGATCTTTCCCAATCGCTCAATCCTAGTTATTAAGCTAATGTGTATGGTCATTTTCAAAAAGTATCCCAATTATATTGCAGAATGGCTCTCCCATCAGATGGTAAAAAGTAAGAGCAGAAGATGTGGAATGGTGAGCAGGTGTCTTGACAACCATATCAAGCCAAAGGATTCTGGCCTCTAACTGACCGGACCAACTATTCTGCCCCGCTATCACTTTTTATCCTCTGGCAACACAGGCAGTACCTCTGAAATAAGTCATGGTTGACAACAGAACTTATACGTACCCTTCAAATATTTAATTTTGTAACAATGTCTATCCATATTAGACTATGGTTGATGGAGTCTGCCAATTTCGGCAGGACTGGCCAACCACTTAATTCTAACATTTGGCTGATATTCATTCCAACCATGTTGAGTAAACCACATTTGGGCATCAGCTTTTTAATTCACTTTAGGACTTTGTTCCTACTAGACTAATGGATTCCATTATTAAAGAAACCTTGAGAACTATGATGGATTTATTTACAAACAGATCACAATGACTGGATCACCAGGGTTCCTTTATAGTAAAGAGACAATTAAGTGCTACTCTTGCCATAGAAAATATAGAGGGCAAACATGAATGTGAGCAGATCCTAAATGTTATACGAAACTAGATCAAAAGAGAAGAAAAAAGTCAAAAAGTGGCAAAAATTAAATTCAAACTTATAGACAAGAGATTAATTTTCTGATTACATAATGTTAACCTAAGGAATTTATTTTTTTAGATGTTATTTTTTTGTAATTTTTTTTGTGACCAGGCGCAGTTAATTATTTTATGTTGTTGACAATTATTTTTATATCACAATACATTCTTGCTCTTCTGAATATGAAGGTCAGCCTTCATTGTACAATGCATGTATCCCGAATATTTCACGTATTGTGTTCTTCTGTATTATGCAACCCACGTACTTTGGAAAATTTAATAATGTCTTATGACAATTTTTGTTGTTGAGCAAACTAAACCGAATAGTAGGAGGTATTGAGATAGAAAAAAAAAAAGTTTAATATTGAGACAGTATTAGACACTGTGATAAAACTGGTGCGGTTTAAGACTCTAAGTTTAAGTCTACCTTTTAGATGGTGTTAGTAAATCTGCCCTATTGTCTCGGACCTTCAAGATGGCGCCATCTTCCATACCAGTCATTTTAACATTATTCTTTTGATTTCTGTGAATAATACTTCTCACTATAACTATCTTTTAGGACTGTATCTATAACAAAGGCCTTCTTCTACACCTAAAGGAAAGAAGATTTATACACTACAAGGATTATTTTCTGTAAGAGCAGAGACCATGAAATTCTCTGCGGAATTTTTAATTCAATAAAAGTTTCCAAAGGGGCCTGTATGACTTTTTGGAGTCTAATAATGTTACAAATTATGGGCAACACATTTCTGAAGTTGGTTTGTTGAGTGAGGAATTTATTAGAATTTCCATATTCTCAGTTGGTTCAGTAAGATAGACGTGTGTGTATCCCAGGCACACTTCTATTCATTTACTATACATTTGCCAAGTACATCTACTTACTCCTAAATCTTATTTATACCTTTGACATATTTAAAGGTTTCAGTCATGCCTCCCCCCATTCTTTCCTCAAGGCTATACAGATTATATTAGACAGTTGACACAGTTGACCACTCCCTCCTGTTAGAAATTCTCTCATCCCTTGGTATCTCAGACCTGGCCCTTTCCTGGATCTCCTCATACCTCATCGACCACACATTCAGCGGTCCTTCTCTCTGTAGGTGTCCTCCAAGGCTCCGTCCTAGGATCCCTCCTGTTCTCCATCTACACCCTCGGCTTGGGCCAACTCATAGAATCTCATGGCTTTCAATACCATTGCTATGCCAATGACACCCAAATATACATCTCTGGACCAGACATTACCTCCTTGCTGATCAGATTTCGAGACTGTTTAGCAGCTGTAGCCTCCTTCCTCTCCTCCCACTTTCGGAAACTGAACATGGAGAAAACGGAGTTCATCATCTTCACCCCACCCCGTATGGCCCCTCCACCTGACCCATCTATCAAAGTTAACAGAACCACAATTACCCCTGTCCCACAGGCCCGATGCCTTGGGGTTACTCTGGACTCCGACCTATCCTTCAAGGCACACATTCAAACCCTCAACACCTCTTGCCACCTCCAGCTTAAAAACATCCACTGAATCTGCTCCTTCCGCACCCCTGAAACTACCAAGATGCTCGTCCAGGCCCTCATAATCTCCCGCCTAGACTACTGCAACACCCTTCTCCATGGACTCCCAGCTAACACCCTCGCCCCCCTCCAGTCCACCTTAAACTGCGCTGCTCGCTTAATCCACCTCACCCCCCGATCTTCATCGGCTGCTCCCCTCTGCCAGTCCCTCCCCTGGCTACCTATAGCCCAGCGAATTGAGTTCAAGCTACTAACGCTAACATACAAAGCCATCCACAACCTGTCCCCTCCATATATCTCTGAGCTAATCTCCCGCTACCTGCCCACACGTAACCTCATAATCTATCTATCTATCTATCTATCTATCTATCTATCTATCTATCTCTTTTTATATGGATCTTACATCTCTTTTGATGATTCCTTAGTTAACACGAAGTAACTTTGTCATAAAGTTGCGGCAGATGATAATGCTATGCCCTGTTTATGATACAATTTGTTTTGTTCAATTTGCTTACGCCTAAAACTTCAATAAAACGAACGCTTCCATCTGTCGACGATCAATAGGTTTTTAAAAAGTGTTAGGCCAAAAAATTGTTAAAAATGACAAGCCGTTCATATGGAAAAAATTTTGGCTTGAAAGTTACTATTGATCCTTATTCGGAGGGCAAGGCTAATAAAATGACCAGACTCACTCTCGTTGGGTTCTCTAAAATTGGATGTGAAATGAATTTTCTGCTAAATGAGAGTAACAAGATGGCAGGAGACCAGTGTCTTTCAGCTGTTTAGCCAATTGCTTTTCAGCGCTTTTGCTAAATGCTGGACAGATAGCGAGCCGGAGAAGGTAATTGAAGCGTATAAGTCAGCATGCATCTGCTTTATCATAACATAACCAATGACAACTCAAATAATTTCAGCGAATGTACGCCGTAATGTGCAATATAAAGAAAATGCAGAAGAGATTGAGTTATAGATCTTAATAAATGTTTGTAGACATAGTTAATTATGGTTCAATATCTCCCACTCAAACATTAGGACACACCATAACTCAACACCATACTTCATTTGAGTCCAGTCCAAGTTACATTGCTGACGGTTCCCTCGCCATAAAGTATGAGGAGACAGTGTAATTACAAAGATATCCCCATTTCAGAGTAAATAAACCATCATTCCACTTTTCTCAATTCAGAACCCAAGGGAGGTTACTGGTAGGTGTATGAAGTCGGAGTTATTTTTTACTATTGTGTCATACTTGAGAAAGGAGAACTTTCTACATGACCTTCAAGTAAGTGCTAGGCTGGCAATACAGATTAGCTGTCGTTCATTCACTGGGCAGCTATGGAGGTAGATTCACACGTAGAATTTTTTTGGAAAAAAGCCACTGCAGTTTTTGAAGCCGTGTTTTCAGCCAAAGCCAGAAGTGGATGCAGCAGGAAGGAGAAATATAAGAATTACTTTATTTCCAATTCCTTTTAACTTTGACTTCAAACAAAAGGACTGGCATACAGATTCATGTGTGAGTCTGGTTTGAAGGAACTGCGCTCCCACCAAACCTTCAAACCAGACTCACGAACAAATCTTTGTGTCGGTCCTTTTGTTTGTCCTGTTTACATCCGAGAGGTGTGTGGAACTCTTCAGCTTGTCCCCATCCAGGGAAAGGAACCCTTTTACCAATTTGGTCCCCATGTGTAGTGAGGAGTGGTGACCATCTTCACAACCCCACAAGGTGAGAGCCTCTCTTTTTTCCTTCAGCATTGTTTCTACCTTACACAATTACACTATGGGACACTCGGTGTCCTCTTTTTGTTTTTGAGGATTAAAATATTCAATGGAATACGACCACCAAAAATTGCTGTTTGTGAAGTTACCCTCACTCTGGAATCCCCTATACAGAGAAACGTAGGAGTCAGTCACTGCCAAACTTCTCTAGGAATTACTTATCTCCCCGATAACCAAAGGATCCAACATGTTGAATCTAATTTCCCAATCTTTGTCTTTGGGGGAGATTAAAGAGGCCCCATATTCACATTAGATGGTCCCATTGAAGTTCATTGGTTATAGTCAGTCGTATCCCAATTATATTGCAGAATGGGTCTCCCTTCAGAAGGGAGAGCAGAAGATGAGCCGGTGTTGTCTAAGCAATCATATCATGCCAACGAATTCTGGCCTTTAGCCAACTAGACCAACTGTTGTGCCGAGCCATGTCTCCCTCCGTGATATTCTGCCAAGATAACAGGCAGAATAAGTTATGGTTGGCAACAGAACTTGAAGCACCCTTCAAATATTTGATTTTGTAACAGTGTCTGTATATATTAGACTATGGTTCACAGAGTTTGCCAATTTCGGCAGGACTGGCCAACCACCTGATGCTGGCATTTGGTTTATAATAGTTCCAACCAAGTTGAGTAAACCATGTTTGGGCATCAACTTTTCAATTCACTTTATGACTAATGGATTCCAATGTTAAAGAAACCTTGATACCTACGATGGATTCATTTACAAACGGATGACAATGACTGCGACATCATTGATTATTTTAATGGCGACAGTTAAGTGCTTCAGAATACGCCACTCCTGCCATAGAAAACAAAGAGACTTGTGGTGGAAGAGGAAAACACAAAAGTTGAATGGAGCCTAACTATTATATGAAAGTAGATACAAATAAATAGAAAAGAAGTCAAAAAGTTGAAAATATTAAATTCAAACTTTTAGAGAAGAGATTCATTCCCTTGTACTTTTTAGATCTGATTTTATTTTGTAACAATTTTGTGACCAGGCGCAGTTCGTTATTCTATCTTGTTTACCGGGTTTTTTCATAGATCACAATACATTCTTTCTCTTATTATGTTTATTTGCTTTCTCTTCTGAATATGAAGGTCAGTGTTATAGCCTTCATTGGACAATACGCGTATCCCAACTATTTCACGTATTGTGTTCTGCTGTATTACGTAACCTTCGTACTTTGGAATCTTTAAAATTGTCTGTAGTAATTGTACTGCTCTGAAAAATATCATATTTTGTCCCATTTAACAGTACTTTGATATAAATCTAAAGGAAAAAATATATATAAAAAACGTTATTTTTTACTTTTGGTTGAATATTATAACAAGTGCTCTGCATTCATCGCCATACTGCCTTGTCAGCAGGTCATGCTGCATGGCCATCTCTGTGTGTGCTCTTGTCTCTTTAATAGTTAGTGTTCTCACCTGCTAAACTTCCTCCTGTCAATCTCTGTCTATCTGTATGCATTCACGTAGCAGGCCACAGCTAAAAAAAGCACTGAGGGAAAAACTGCAGTGGCAACACATTGCAGTTTTTCCTACAGTGCATTTCACAGAAAGTTCACAGAGCTTTCCTCTGTGGACTTTTTCCACGGCCGCGACCAAACTTCAGGCTGTGGCCGCATGTTGTGGAAAAACTTCTTTTTTCGTTGCAAACTTTGCTGCTTTTTTAGCCAAACCCAGGAGTGGATACAAAAAGAATGGGAAATACAAAGGGGCAACTTATACTTCTCCCTTCTGCTCAATCCATCTCTGGCTTATGGCTCAAACAAACAGCAAAATCTACAACAAAACCAGCAGCAACATGGGGGCCTTATCCTTAGCCTCATTTTATTATATTTCTGTTTCTGTTGGCCTCTGTCTTTTGCCATCTGTTACCTATGGCCTTGGGCCTTCTGTCATGCCTTTGCTCTCTGTAACTTTTTACCTTCTGCACTACCTCAGCTACAGGTCCTATGCCTTGTCCTGTATTCTTGTTTTGGCCCAGCTTCCTTCATTCGTATATTGTGTCCTGATACCTGTCCAGATAGCGACCTGGCATATTCTCTGCTTCATAGCCAGATCCCTATATGTTAAAGGCTATAAGGCCGATTGTACACAAACGTGTTCCGCCCGTGAGCCAGCCGTGCTGTCCATTCATGGCTGGATCACGGGTGGCGCATAGATGACATCCATGTGCCAATCGTTCACCGTCTGTGGTTCCATGGCCCCATTCATTCAATGAATAAGAGCCGCAAAAAAAATACAGGAATAGGACCTGTTCCATATTTTGGAAAAACTCTGATCTTTCACATGGCCGGCTCCAAGGAGCTTAAGGGTGCATTCACACGGAGGAAAATGGTGCTGAATTTGGTGTGGAAATTGCCTCAGATTAAAGTCAATGGGAGGCTTTTTTTTCAGCACTGAATCTGAGGCGGATTCCACACCAAATTCAGTGCCATTTTCCTCCATGTCAATGCACCCTTAGGTGGAAAATTGGGGAGTCTGCTAAGAACATGACCCTAGCAGCCTTCACGGACCAAACCATTTTGGTAGCGCAAGCGGCTCCACGATCCATTATTGGTTACATCCATATTTTCCTTTATTTTTATTTTAATCCATAATTGTTAACACTTTCTGAATAAATTTGCTGAAAATAAAACTGATGAAACGTTTGCTGTAGAACAATACGTGGGTGCTCATTTCCAATGACAGATCTAAAAATGAAGATGCTTTTTCTGTCTAATTAAAAAAAAAAAAACATTCATCTGTTAAGATTAAATAAAGATTATGGGCAATAAAAACAGCAACCCGAATTTTTTGTTATAGTGTAAAAAAGCTAAAAAGTTATAGATTTAAAGCGACCCTCCAGTCTAAAGTAAAACCTTGACTATACTGTACATATTGAGTACCTGATGGCCTACAGAACCATGGGTGTCACTATATTCCTAATACTGTCTCTTCAGGAAAAAGCTTCACAACTCGAAAAATTAATTCTATACAGTGTTGGCCAAAAGTATTGGCACCCCTGCAATTCTGTCAGATAATACTCATCTTCTTCCAGAAAATGATTGCAATCACAAATTCTTTGGTATTATTATATTCATTTAATTTGTCTTCAATGGAAAACCACAAAAAGAATTGTCAAAAAGCCAAATTGGATATAATTCCACAGCAGACATAAAAAAGGAGGTGGACAAAAGTATTGGCACTGTTTGAAAAATCATGTGATGCTTCTCTAATTTGTCTAAATAACAGCACCTGTTACTTACCTGAGGCACCTAACAGGTGGTGGCAATAACTAAATCACGCTTGCAGCCAGTTGAAATGGATTAAAGTTGACTCCACCTCTGTCCTGTGTCCTTGTGTGACCACATTGAGCATGGAGAAAAGAAAGAAGACCAAAGAACTGTCTGAGGACTTGAGAAGCAAAATTGTGAGGAAGCATGAGCAATCTCAAGGTTACAAGTCCATCTCCAAAGACCTGAATGTTCCTGTGTCTACCGTGCGCAGTGTCATCAAGAAGTGTAAAGCCCATGGCACTGTGGCTAACCTCCCTAGATGTGGACGGAAAAGAAAAATTGACGAGAGATTTCAATGCAAGATTGTGCGGATGGTGAATAAAGAACCTCGATTAACATCCAAACAAGTTCAAGCTGCCCTGCAGTCCGAGGGTACAACAGTGTCACCTCCTACTATCCATCTGCGTCTGAATGAGAAGGGACTGTATGGTAGGAGACCCAGGAAGACCCCACTTCTTACCCAGAGACAGAAAAAATGCCAGGATGGAGTTTGCCAAAACTTACCTGAGAAAGCCAAAAACATTTTGGAAGAATGTTCTCTGGTCAGAGGAGACAAAAGTAGGAAAAGGCCTCAACATAGAGTTTACAGGAAAAAAAGAGGCCTTCAAAGAAAACAAGATGCCCTCTACTGTCAGACATGGGGGAGGTTCCCTGATGTTTTGGGGTTGCTTTGCTGCCTCTGGCACTGGACTGCTTGACCGTGTGCATGGCATTATGAAGTCTGAAGACGACCAACACATTGTGCAGCATAATGTAGGGCCCAGTGTGAGAAAGCTGGGTCTCCCTCAGAGGTCAGGGGTCTTCCAGCAGGACAATGACCCAAAACACACTTCAGGTCAGCACTAGAAAATGGTGGTGAGAGAAAGCCCTGGAGACTTGTAAAGTGGCAGCAATGAGTCCAGCCCTGAATCCCATAGAACACCTGTGGGGGAGGAGGAGAGATCTCCTGATGGCAGTTTGGAGAAGGCCTCCTTCACATCTCAGGAGGGACCTGGAGCAGTTTGCCAAAGAAGAATGGTCTAAGATTCCAGCAGAGCCTTGTAAGAAACTCATTGCTGGTTACCGGAAGCGGTTGTGCGCAGTTATTGTGTCTAAAGGTTGTGCTACCAAGTATTAGGCTGAGGGGGCCAATACTTTTGTCCGTCCCGTTTGTGGAGTTTTGTGTAAAATGATCAATGATTTGACTTTTTTTTTTTCATTCTCTTTTGTGTTTTTTCATTGCAAGCAAAATAAATGAAGATATTACCAAAGAGTTTGTGCTTGTAATCATTTTCTGGAAGAACCTGAGTATTATCTGACAGAATTGCAGGGGGGCCAATACTTTTGGCCAACACTGTACATGACCTGTAAATGGAAGTAGATTTCATTGATATACATACCAGAGACAGACAGGAAGTCATCTACAGAAGTGATGTCATCGACGGCCTCAGTAAGAACCCGGACCTGCTTCTCCCACTGGTCTTTAAAGACGTCCATGTTATCTTGAGCCACTTTACTCTGAGGTCTGGCAGCGAGTGTCAGGGCGGCATTGATCACCTGGGATAGGAGAAGACAACAACAACATTGATAATACAACATCTACCTCCATAAGGGGAACTCGTAAAGCTATGCTGTTTTCTTCTTGGCATGAAGTTACATCTTGTCCATGGCAATGCCACATCTCCATCCCACTACAATGAATGGGATAGAGCTGCAACATGGATGTTGGTTCGGGCCCCCACAGTCTCCCGGATGTGACAGATACACTTCACGTTCACCCCAGAGCTCCTCATCGATACAGGCGCAGTGCAATGATATAGGATGGGCCCAATCCCTCTTGTTATTTATGGTCTTTTAACTGCAGAACATGTCTCGGAGCAGAAGCTAAGCTATGGTCCCCGCGCTGCTGTTTAGCAATGTTATCCGAGCGACATTAGAACGGTGCGAGGTGACAGATGACGGCGGGCAGTAAGGGAGCGCTCTTACACCTCCATCATTGTACGCGCCATCCCAAGGCCCATCTAAGGCCATCACACACAATGAATGAACAAGAGATTTTTCTTTTCATTTCCTCAATATTGTATTTCTATAACACTTGTCATCTTAAAGGGAGCGAGCGGGATACTTACAATGACCATACGTCTTCTATTATAGAAGTCATGATACTTTCAAGTTCCCCGGCAAAACCTGCATCAATATAACTCGTATGTGGGCACTTTAGGTTTTCGTTTTTTTGTTTTTTTTTAAATATTCTATATATTAAATCAAGGGTTAATGTAACTAGTCCCAGTTTTAGAAGGAAGGTTCACCATTTTTTTATTTATTAAAACCAAATATTTAACATATAATATTTTCTACCTGGTTTTTTTTTTTTTTTTTTTTTTTTTTTTTTGTAGGTTGCAGATTTTCTTAATTCTTTTTTCTATAGGTGATTATAGAGGTGGCCATCTTGCGTGAGTTTTTTGCTATATGCTTTATAGCAGTCGCTTGGCTATAGGCAGCAATAGTCTGGAGCTGACTCACTGAGGTCTATGGGTTGTGACATCATCTATTGTTAGTAGTGATGTAATGATGGTTGTTAGGTGGTGTTATCTACAGAGGTGTTATCTTCTATGTTATCCCTGTGTGAGATAATAGAGTGACCGCAGGAAAAAAAAAAAAATCACTAAAGAATGGCAAGTGTCAGCCTATTATTAAGCTTAGTGGCCAGAGTGAAAACTGTAGGAGAGCACACAATGGTTAAAGGCCATCTCTGCTCATCCACATAGTACATAGTCCGATCATTTATCATTACCCCTTCATGTCATGACCTGTTTAATTGATGATCGTCCCACCCCATTCTGCTGTCCTCTTCTCCTGCGGACACCACTAATGTCCATAACATAATGGCAGGCGGAAGAACGTATGACCATATTGGTCACTCAGCCTCCTCCACTGCACCTGTGTTACTATACCATAGGCTGCTTGATGGTGTATGGTCCTCCTTCTGCCACCATGTTATGTACAGGGGAGGGAGACCAGTTAAATGCGGCTGTTCCTGGTATATACGCCTCAAGCGCCACTCTGACCAACGCATGGACTATACTACTGTATATGTTATCTGCATCAAGAGATCAGTATTTCCTTCCTTTTGATTCGACATATCCTGACATAAGTGACGCAAAATCCCCATCTTTCTGAAGGAATACGATTTTGTGATACTCTGTCAGGAGTTGTTTATGCTATCTGTATCTATTAGTGGCCGCCTAGTGGTTGTGATGTGAATTGCAGCCAAATATGTACTGTATTAAAGGGATTCTACCATTAAAAACTTTTTTTCTGTGGATAAGACGTCGGAATAGCCTTTAGAAAGTCTATTCGTCTCTTACCTTTAGATGTGATCTCCGCCACGCCGTTCCTTAGAAATTCCTTAGAAATTAGTTCTCTGGCAGCGATTGGGGCGGGCCCCAGCGCTGGAAATGCAATGGGGGTGTCCCCACTGCTGCTCGAGAACAGGATCCTGCGACACCTCTATCTTCAGCTGGATCCTCCCCTTCTCTGTCATCTTCCTCCTGCGACACCTCTGACGCCTGCGCAGTTGACTCTGCCAGTGAGACACTAGTAGAGCTGACTGCGCATGCCGGCCGGCGGCCATTTTTGGGAGGCCGCTCTTGCTCTTGTAGTTCAATGCCTCGTAGTAGTTCTTTCCTCGTCTTTCTTCGGCGGCGTCACCTCCGACACCTGCGCAGTTGGCTCTGCCAGTGAGATACTAGTAGAGCCGACTGCGCATGCGCGCAGTTGAGGCCTCTGAACTATGGCCACCGGCCGGCATGCGCAGTCGGCTCTACTAGTGTCTCACTGGCAGAGCCAACTGCGCAGGCATCTGCTCCAGCAGAAGATAGAGACGTCGCAGGACGGTATTTCTAAGGAACAGCACGGCGGAGATCCCATCTAAAGGTAAGAGATGAATAGCCTTTCTAAAGGCTATTCCGATATCTTATCCACAGAAAAAGGGTTTTTAATGGTAGAATCCCTTGTTTCATAAAAAATTGGAGATCTTAATAAAATTCCTGCAAAATTAAGGATAGACTCACATAACCTGTATATAAATGTCAGGTGACTCGGCATGGTTTTGCAGCAGTGCAGTAATACGTGTCTCTTTACCCCAGTGTTCCAATGTATGACTATAGAATACATTAGTTAATAAATGATATAACAGATTCTTTCTTTCACTAGACATACCTGTGGGCACAAGCTATCAATCTGGGTGGCGGCCATGCGCACTAACTTCACCCCATCTTCATTATTCGAGATGGAACAGGCGAGGTTCGCAACCTGAAAGAGAGAAAAGCAGAAAGTGTTAAAAGTGATCACTGGCTCCCATAGTAACAGAAAGCGGCTGGGTAAATCAAGAAGTCAATCCCAAAAATATCCTCTCTGCACATATGAAGAGGCCATGACACAATACCCATGATGTGTAAGCACATAACCCTATTCAGGGCCCCAGGGCCGCCTCCTTATACTCAGCTCTGCTGGCTCGGGGCTCTGTAGGGAATGAAGCCATATGGTGATCCATCATGTCTCATCTCTGTTTCTATGGATGATTTTCTAATTCCTAGGTTGTACTCTAGTGAATAACATACCACAACCACCTGTTCCCCTTGATCATTCTGACACTTAAAAGGATAATTCAATATCTTCAGAGCTTCAAACATTCAATAAATGTGGGGGTTTATCCCAAAGGACCCCCACAAGCAGCATAATAAGGGAACGCGGGCACTCGCTACATTGCTTATCCAGGTACAGCGCCATCCATGCAAATGTGGCTGTGCCTTGTACTGCAGCTTAGTAAAACACAGAGGAGAGACACCGAGCGCTCTGAGTGTAGTATTCGCGTTGGTTTTTTAAAGAAAATATGGTAAGTAGTAGAAGTAAAACCAGTAGGCCTCTCACCTGAAAGGGTTGTGAACAGTCACAACCTCTATAGAAGCTTCCTGATTGGAATTCAGGTGGGAGTGGCAGCAGAATCAACGAAACACTGAGTGACCAGAGAAATGTGAGAGCCAAGAACCAGAGGTTCATGTTGGATCTGCGCTCACTGGTGGAAAAATGATGTAGAAACCAGATGGTCCAGTAGGAAGTAAATTTATTGTAGTACAGCACGACGCGTTTCGGGCCGCTGCAGGCCCTTTCTCAAGTGCAAAAAGAACTCTAGACACGTCAGGCCAGATGCAGCCACATTCACTAGAATGGGCTAATGCCCGATTCACATCTGCGTTCGGGGATTCGGTTCCCCTCTCCGCATGAAAAGTGTGGAGAGAAAGTGCCTACAAGAAGCGCTTTTCTCTCTGCATTTTTTGCGCAGAAACCGAGTGGAAAACACATGGACCCCATTATAGTCTATGGGGTCTGCTAGTTTCCTAAGGTTACCACTTTTTTATGCCTCCCCAAGTGGACCCCCCAAATGGAAACCCAAATGCAGATGTGAACCAGGCCTAAGCTGTAGAGATGAGCGAACACTAAAATGTCCAAGGTTCGAAATCCGATTCGAACAGCCGCACACTGTTCGATTGTTCGAACGGATTTCAAACCCCATTATAGTCTATGGGGGGGAAATGCTCGTTTCAGGGGTAGGCAAAATTCAATAAAATTTATATTTACCAAGTCCACGAGTGACGGTCGGGCTGGATTCTGCTTGAAGTCTTCTCCAGGCGCAGCGCCCCCCGCGGTGTCTTCCGGCTAGAATTCACTCTGCCTAGGCATCGGGGCCTAGGCAGAGCCGACTGCGCATGCGCGGTTGGCTCTGCCTGGCCCGACGCCTGAGCAGAGCCGACTGCGCATGCGAGGGCATGCCCGCGCATGCGCAGTCGGCTCTGCCTAGGCCGGATGCCTAGGCAGGGAGAATTCCAGCCGGAAGACGCCGCGGGGACGCTGCACGGAGAAGACTTCTAAAGGTAAGAGAAGAACCAGCGTTGATTGGCAATGTATAGCATTCTGTTAATCAACGCTGGTTCGGCATCGAACCTTAAACTTCGAACAGCTAGCAGTGTTCGATCGAGTATGAGTATTTCGAATACCGTAGTATTCGATCGAACACCTACTCGATTGAACACTACTCGCTCATCTCTACTAAGCTGCAATACTAGGCTCAACCCCACTTGTTTGGACAGACCAAGCCCTGATTAAGGAATTAAGGGGACACTGGAGTTATTGAGGATCCCCAAGATAAGAAACAGTCGAAAAAAAATTTGACTGTTGTAAACATGCACAATGCGCTACCATATATATATTTTTTTCCTCTTGGCCAGATATAAGTCAAGAGATGATTGGCGTTTCAAGACAATACTATTTTGTAATATTGTATCAAAAAGTGATATGCTATATGTGTCTCTCCTAAGCCACCCAGTGGCTGCTTTGTGACTTGCAGCTCTTCAAGGGATTGATAGCATGGCACAATATTGTACTGAATAGGTTTCTTAAAGGGTTTTTTGGGGGCTAATAGAAAAACTCAATGGAGGCCAGTGTGGGGTTAAATAAAAAATAAAAAAACAAAATAAATTATACCTATCCTCCATCCTAAATTCCAGCGGTGCATCCTCCATTCCCTTTAAGCCTCAGACCGCTTGGGCCAGAAGTGCAAGGGCTTATGTGACCACTGAGGCCAGTGATTGGCTGCAGTTGTCATCTGAGACCCTACAGTTCTGACTCTGGTTTGAGAAGTTTGAAGATCAGAGAGAACAAGGCACAGGAAAAGCCCCCCAAACTAAAGACTGGGGTTAGTTTTTTTTCTCCCAGTTTTTCAATCATTCCAGACCCCTTTAACCAAATTAAAGTTAAAAACAGTGACACTGTGAAAAAGAAACTCTGCTCCCTATTCACTGCTGTAGCTTCTGACACTCAGACGCTGCGGGATCAGAGGATCTATGCAGAGTCCAGGTATCAGACCCCCACAGATCACAACTCTGGATAGATCATCCGTATCAAAAAATTCATTTGGTTCCGGAAAACCCCTTTAAGGAAGGACACATCTGTATTGATAGAGTGACCTATTCTACTAACCCTCTCTTGGCCGTACGACCTCCATTTCTACAACGTGTCACGTCACTAACACAGAGAGGTGGGGGCGCTCTCTGCCTTCTTCCGAAACAAGACTGAAATGGGGGAGCCGGAACCAGGAGTGGGCTCTAAAATCGGAAGATTTGTGCAGATTCTACGGATACATTTCCATGTCCTTACATTTCAAAGACAACACATAGACTGTTCTGCCTTTGGACATACAGTAGGGAACAGAAAGATAATGGGACTAAAATCCGTAAAAGAGACGTAAAACGAACATTTGGAAAGTTATTTTATGTAGACTTAAACTGTGAAATGGAGAAATCGAGTTGAATGGAGAGTTTCCCTTTCTGCATACAGATTGTGGGACCTGCTGCTACCGAGCAGGCGTCCGCTCAGGTGTCTTAGTTCTGAGAAAAGGAATTCAGGCGTTTTACTAAATATTTAGGTTTCCCTGCATTAAAATCCACAGGACGGACCCCCAGTGGGCTCCATAAAGACCTACCTGCGAGTTCTATTAATAGAAGGCTTTCATTATAGTATTACAAACAAGTAGAATATATATTTTAGGCTTACGGCACAGCGTCCCTTCACCGGGAGAGCCCACCGGCCCCGCTAACATAAAACACCATTCAAAAGAAAAGTAACTCAGAGCAAGAGAATGTATGGAATAGAATGTATGGAATAGAATGGAGTGGCCAAACTATATACAAAGAATGGCGCATGGTGCTGGGGAAGGTAGGCTTAACTACAAAGGTGAGAAGGTGAAAGGCAAAGTGCTGGAGTCTCGCTATATTCCATATTCCTGACTTATGTGTGGTCCAATGCAGGTCTGGAACAGGTGTCGGCCCCAGGTGTGGGTCCTGAGGCTCGTTACTGACCCATAAAAGTCTACAGAGCCTGTACTTCAGGGCAGATCCAGGAAGTGAGGAGGTGGCTGGGTCTATCTTGTAACCCTGAGTTTAGTGAGACCAATTTGTGCTTGTGTTTTTCGTGTGGCTAGTAGTAAGCCACATGTATAGTTAGGTTGTAACTTCTGTTTATTTAGTCGCTCGGACGAGCAGGAATTTGTTTTATTTTTGCCTGAAGTTAAGGTTTATTTATTGCTTTTTTTTGTAAATAAACCTGTTTGCTGCACATTTTGTGTCCTTGTCTTGACTGTTTGGGTCTGCACCTCTGCTTCTACTATGCTAACTTCCCCACAGTATGTATATAAATGTGAGTGTTAGGAATCTGAGAGTGAAGTCCAAGAGAGCAGGGTGGACTGGAGTGCAGATGAGCAGTAGGGTAATCCAGGGGAACCACGCAGATACCCAAGAAGCAAATACGTGGTCAAACAAGCCGAGTCGATAAGTGGAGGTTATGTGGTAGCAGAAGGCAGAGGCAGAAGCGTAGTCAGGGAAGCCGGGTGATATACTGGAGGTAAACGGAGTAGCCAAAAACAGGATCCAAGAGGGAGGTCAGTTGGGAGCCAAAGGTCATACACAGGAGGCTAGGAAGGTGCCAAATCAAGCCAGGTCAAACACATCCAGGGAATCCAAGTTAAGGAACAGGAGACACGTGACAAGGAGAAGGAAAACAGGAGAGCTCGTCACTAGGGGAGCTGATGCCATTGGTAAATAACCAGCTGATCCTCCTGACCCCAGAAGTGCCGGTCCCGGCACTAGGGAGAAACCGGAACCTTCGCACACTCAAGAAGAGGCCTCTGGCCTACCCTAGCACCAAAACCAGCTGTGATTCCGGTGCTGGACAAGGATTGGGTTGGGCGCCTCCACGTAGCACAGTGGAGGCCACGGTCCATCCTAACAGTGAGGTTCTTAGCTCACCATTTGATCAAATTATGAGAGCCCATCTGCACCAATCACGTAACCCCACTTAGATAGGAACCAACACTATACAGACACGCCTCTCTTGGACTAGTGTTTAAGCCTACAAAGTAAACTAAGGGCAAGTGGAATCTAGACATCCAGTCCCAACATGGAGGAAGCCACACATTCCTATATGCCCAATTAAGACAAAAGGAAAAAAAAAATGTTGGAAATGGGAAGTTAGTACAAGGCATAGAAATGAGAATGGACCAAGAAATAAGAATTTGTGGTATCACGGGTGCAGAAGTAGAGTTTGGGGAGGGGGCTTTGTTGTCGGCCTTGCAATCCTTCTTAGATAATTCTAATATAGGAAATTGTTGCAAGAATTCTGAATTCTGTACAAGTATCCATGCTGGGTATACTATTGGATAGTGCAGGGGAGTTTTCCAGCTTATTTACTTTTTGCAGCCCATTGGTTTTCCAGAATTATCAGTTTTTTGCATTTTTTTGGATGTCAAATCCTGTGCCCTCCATTTGCTCTGGAATTGCCAGATTAAAGGAACTCTATATATTTTTGTTTGCTTTTAGTTTCACTTATTATGGGATGAGTGGCGCAAGATGAAAAGCCTTCAATAAAAACATGATGTCCCAATACTCAATGCTACTGAATAGGTGTCTATATGTGACCACCCGGTGGTTGTGATATGTGGCCTTTCTAAGGTTTCGATAGAATGTTGAGATATTGAGGAAATATTATATTGTGAAGAATTGGAGTTTGTGAAATTTACGTAAGGTCCCAATGGACTCATCCGCGCCTATGTTTTTTGCTACATTGTTTTGTAAGCTATCTTAACGGGATATTCATAACTAGAGATGAGCGAACAGTAAAATGTTCGAGATTCGATATTTGTTTTGAGTAGCCCCTCAATATTCAACTACTCAAATCCAATATCGAACACTATTATAGTCTATGGGGGAAAAATGCTCGTTTCAGGGGTAGGCAACATTCGATCAAATTATACTTACCAAGTCCACGAGTGAGGGTCAGGCTGGATCCTCCGAGAAGTCTTCTCCGTGCAGCGTCCCCGCGGCATCTTCCGGCTCTGAATTCACTCTGCCAGACATTGGGCCTGGGCAGAGCCGACTGCGCATGCCCGCACTACAAGCAGACATGCACAGTCGGCTCTGCCCAGGCCCGATGCCTGGAAGAGTGAATTCAGAGCCGGAAGACGCCGCGGGGAAGCTGCATGGAGAAGACTTCTAAAGGTAGGAGAAGAACCAGCATTGATTGGCCGACTGTATAGCATTCGGCCAATCAATCCTGGTTCTGCATCGAACTTTTCCATTCAAATAGTGAGTGGTACTCGATCGAGTACGAGTATTTTGAATACCGTAGTATTCGATCGAATACCGACTTAATCGAGTACTACTCGCTCATCTCTATTCATAACGTATCTTTTTGGTCCCAAAATTCTGCAAAGTTCCTTGACTTGTAAACTTTCTTCTAAGCAGCATCATAAACAAGTCTCCTAATCCACATCTGTACAGACAACGACTGATCCATTTTTAAGTAGCGTGTATGAGTATTCATTATGCCTTCCAGCGGAGATACCAGTTGGAGATGATTCATGAATGAGTTGAAATACCCTCCATTGCAAATTTTCCTCTGGTCTCCCCTTGCGGTATTAATCTGTTCCCTTGTCTTGTGTACATCACTGTATAAGCTCTGATCCATCTGTTCTTCAGCGTCCATTCCACTTCACGGCAATTATGGACGTGGTTTGCATGTATCACAATGTCAAATCTTACCGGAGTGCATGCCACCCTGGGCCTCGGAGACTCTTTCGGGCACAATCCACTCAACATTCCATCTTCATATAATCATTTCTTCCTTTCGGGGGGGAAAGGAATGACTTTGTCTATTTATTAAGAGCCTTGGAGCTTCATGTCAAATTATTTTTTTATTAGAAGCTGACATTTTCCAAATGATTTGCTCGTACATCAAGAAGGACCCGGCAAACAAAGCCAACGAATGGCAATAAAAGATGCCAAGCACTGACAAGTTATAGGATGCAGAAATATAGAGAAAGTTCCACTGTAAAGCTCAATGCGGTATTATGGGCTATACATTGCATGAATGCTATCCTTATTTTGAGCTTTATTTGCTCGGGGATGGTGACCTGAATGAGGGAGATACTTCTTGGAGCTTAAAATGGACCATTCATCTTCTTTCCGTGAGAGGTCGGAGAAGAATTCGGAAACACTTTAATAGTTTTGTAATAGTTTTATTGCCCTTTTAAGATACCTATCAAAGCTGATGTGAAATGTGCAATTCTCCAAGAGCAGTGTTTTATTTCTTCATAATACGGCTCCAGGATTTTCCTTTATTCTCTCTGGGCATTAATCACACTGGACAGCGAAGCTCGGAGCCGAGAGAATGTGTTAAGGAGAAGAGCGCTTGCAGAGCGTCAGCAATGCAAGCAAAACTTTGTAATATTGAAGAGGCCTGGCAAATGGGTATTTGTGCAAGGTCTCGTAGGAGATCATTATCCAAGCCTATTATTTACATAGTGTTGTACGTATTTGGACAAACATGCATACATTCCGGCATACACTAATAATGACTATATAGTATCTTCTACGTATTTACATTGTACAAGGTCCCAGGAGCTACTGTTTCTCATAGTGGAGACACCAGCTGGGGTAGGCAATGATTCCTGGGATAAAGGTATGCAAATTAGCCATAATACAGAAGAAAGACAACTCTCTAGTGCCACCTATAGGTAGTTACCATGTAAATTAGTGCCCCATCCATTAGACATGACCAAGAATTGGAGCCACTGATCTATCATTATAGGGTTATTGCCCCATGTCAGGGTTGGGTCAGAGACCTTCAATTTAACGTTCAAGGCTCAACGTAGCTCTGTGAATATACTGTAGATGATAGGCGGTATCTGTAGAGAAAAGTTTTCATTCAGGTAAAGGAATGAGTAGTCACTGACATAGTGACTACATAGTAGTCATAGTCTTCCTTGAAAGACTCCCTTGAAAATTGTTAGATAAAGGATTCCATTTTCCCAATTCCATGTTTCGCCCATTGAGGTTGTCTCTTCTAAGATGGACGGGAATGATGTTCCGGTCTATGGAATTAGAATAGCTTAACAATAATGTAACAGTCCCCATTATCAGAAATTCCCAATTAATATTCATCTTGGTTTTCAGTTTAGTTATACAATAAAGTGTTGAATGTAATATCGTAGTGACCAATGCTACAATTTTTTTTTTACAGGGAATCTGTAATAAATTTTTTTGCTACAAGTCTTTTTGTATAATTTTTGCATCTTTTTTTTCAGGGACACATAGGGCTTTACTTTCATTGATATTTTGATTTTTGATTTAACATATTTTTTTATTTTCTTATTATTCAGGATATTAATTTTCATGTTGTTGCCAGCAGGGCTGAGTTAGAACCTGTGATGTGGGGATGGTAATGACTTTTTTTATTTTTTACTTTTTTTTTTGCCATAATTTTTGCATTTATTTTATTTTTATTTTTGTAGACATTATCCTAAAAGATAATAATAGAAATTTAGTGGCCATTTTAACATTACATTTTTTGTTATTATTTCTATATTTGTTGTTGTTGTTGTTGTTGTTGTTGTTGATTTCTCCCAGTTACAGCATGAATACTGGCTTCTTATACTTACTGATCTGTATCCTTTAGGATCCAGCAGTTCCTGTATTTCCCGACAGCTAATGGATCACATGACCAACAGACTAGATCTGTGGTTCTTAACCAGGGTTAGCTCGAACCCTAGGCCCTATGCACGGTTTATTATGTCTTGAAATTGGAAAAAAAATCATATTTGATTTATCACTAAAGAAGGGTTCGGTGAATGTGCATATGGGACTGGAGGGTTCGGTGCCTCAAACAAGGTTAACCACTTCAGTACCGGGCCAATTTGTGGTCCAGGACCAGACACATTTTTGGGGGGTTTTTTTGTATGTGCGGTTTTGAGGGCTGTAACATTTTTCTCATATGTCTCATTCAAGAAATTTTTGCGTCTTTTTTCGGGGACACATAGGGCTTTATTTTTATGTTGTTTTAATTTCTTTTATATCTGGGAAAATATAAACATAATAGGAGGGAAATTGTGTCTGGTTTTCACTTTATTATAATTTTTTTTTTAATTAATAATACAAAGCGCTACTGAAAAACTTTATAAAATAGTTTTTCGTCTCCATTACGGTAATTTTTATTTTGTATGGTGTTGTCGGGGGTGGGGCTATAACCTTTAATAATGGTGTTTTATTAGCGTATTGTTTTATTTATTTTTTAAATTATCTTTTTTTCTTTTTTTTTCAGATGGTGTCCCCATAAGGTCATAAGAGACCTTTGGGGGCATCTGATCACTTTTTTTTTGTTAGGGAGGCTGAGGAATCCAGCCTCCTGCACACTGTTCTTTACACTTACAGAGCTGATCTGGGTCCTGTAGGACCCAGCAGCTCTTTTAAGACGATGCTCCCGGCAGATGACGTGACCACCGGGTCAGAGGGCGGGCACATCATGGCGGCGCCCATAGCCGTGTATACAGCGCTCAGTGATCGAAAAGGCAGGGAAGGGAATAAACCTTCCCTGCCATCTCTGGGAGCTTCGGCTGAAGTTACAGCCGGCTCCCAGGTTCAGCAGCTGCATGAGCTCCGTGCAGCTGCTCTGTACTGATTGGTCATACCAGTACGTCCTGTCAGAACAAGGCAACCACTTCCCGGACGTTTATATTCTATGGGTGGTCCGGAAGTGGTTAAGAACCACTGGACTAGAGGACGCCTCATCATAGCAGCTTGGATTTGTATATTTAATGGACAAACAACAGGGACCTGGAGGTCTGCAGCAGGAGATCTGCGCTTGCTGGTGATGATGAGGAAAAGGCACAAGCCAAACTTATGAAGCAAACTTTTATTGGAGCATAAGAACAAATCACTACGACGCGTTTCAGGCAAACTGGGCCCTTTTTCAATTGCAAATAGACAGGTCACATTGGGCCAGATGTATGTAAATATATTCAATGGGCAGTTGGCAAGTTTTTAAGGGTCTTTCTAAGAGTTACTTAGATTAAAGATCCCAAAGCAAAACTAAAAATGTACAATAGTAGTCGCCTTGTTCGTGCCATCACCAGTACATAGAGGTGTCCACACTTGATTTCCAATTTGGATAAGAATTCCAATTTTTCATGAAACCAATTTTGCACAATATGATGACAAAAGCTGTGACAAACTACACTTCTCACCACACATGGACACTCTTAGCTAGCATATACCTTTGTGATAAAGTATAGGAAAATCGAGTTGTTTTTCTTAAAAAAATTTTTTATACTGATCCAGTGATTCCAACAATTTGCCATCCCATGAAACAAAACTCAGCATGGCTATTTTCCTCCTCCATTGCTCCAAATAATCAACCAATAAATAGTTGAGGTGGTAAAAACTGAAGATGGGTTCCTATAAACTGTATTTACGCTGCCTCATTTTTTCCCGTTCCTCTTGGTTCGAGATATTAAGAGTAGAGATGAGCGAACACTAAAATGTTCGAGGTTCGAAATTCGATTCGAACAGCCGCTCACTGTTCGAGTGTTCGAATGGGTTTCGAACCCCATTATAGTCTATGGGGAACATAAACTCGTTAAGGGGGAAACCCAAATTCGTGTCTGGAGGGTCACCAAGTCCACTATGACACCCCAGGAAATGATGCCAACACCCTGGAATGACACTGGGACAGCAGGGGAAGCATGTCTGGGGGCATAAAAGTCACTTTATTTCATGGAAATCCCTGTCAGTTTGCGATTTTCGCAAGCTAACTTTTCCCCATAGAAATGCATTGGCCAGTGCTGATTGGCCATAGTACGGAACTCGACCAATCAGCGCTGGCTCTGCTGGAGGAGGCGGAGTCTAAGATAGCTCCACACCAGTCTCCATTCAGGTCCGACCTTAGACTCCGCCTCCTCCGGCAGAGCCAGCGCTGATTGGCCGAAGGCTGGCCAATGCATTCCTATGCGAATGCAGACTTAGCAGTGCTGAGTCAGTTTTGCTCAACTACACATCTGATGCACACTCGGCACTGCTACATCAGATGTAGCAATCTGATGTAGCAGAGCCGAGGGTGCACTAGAACCCCTGTGCAAACTCAGTTCACGCTAATAGAATGCATTGGCCAGCGCTGATTGGCCAATGCATTCTATTAGCCCGATGAAGTAGAGCTGAATGTGTGTGCTAAGCACACACATTCAGCACTGCTTCATCACGCCAATACAATGCATTAGCCAGTGCTGATTGGCCAGAGTACGGAATTCGGCCAATCAGCGCTGGCTCTGCTGGAGGAGGCGGAGTCTAAGATCGCTCCACACCAGTCTCCATTCAGGTCCGACCTTAGACTCCGCCTCCTCCGGCAGAGCCAGCGCTGATTGGCCGAAGGCTGGCCAATGCATTCCTATGCGAATGCAGAGACTTAGCAGTGCTGAGTCAGTTTTGCTCAACTACACATCTGATGCACACTCGGCACTGCTACATCAGATGTAGCAATCTGATGTAGCAGAGCCGAGGGTGCACTAGAACCCCTGTGCAAACTCAGTTCACGCTAATAGAATGCATTGGCCAGCGCTGATTGGCCAATGCATTCTATTAGCCCGATGAAGTAGAGCTGAATGTGTGTGCTAAGCACACACATTCAGCACTGCTTCATCAAGCCAATACAATGCATTAGCCAGTGCTGATTGGCCAGAGTACGGAATTCGGCCAATCAGCGCTGGCTCTGCTGGAGGAGGCGGAGTCTAAGGTCGGACCTGAATGGAGACTGGTGTGGAGCGATCTTAGACTCCGCCTCCTCCAGCAGAGCCAGCGCTGATTGGCCGAATTCCGTACTCTGGCCAATCAGCACTGGCTAATGCATTGTATTGGCGTGATGAAGCAGTGCTGAATGTGTGTGCTTAGCACACACATTCAGCTCTACTTCATCGGGCTAATAGAATGCATTGGCCAGCGCTGATTGACCGAATTCCGTACTCTGGCCAATCAGTGCTGGCCAATGCATTCTATTAGCTTGATGAAGCAGAGTGTGCACAAGGGTTCAAGCGCACCCTCGGCTCTGATGTAGCAGAGCCGAGGCTGCACAAGGGTTCAAGCGCACCCTCGGCTCTGATGTAGGAGAACCCTTGTGCACCCTCAGCTCTGCTACATCAGAGCCGAGGGTGCGCTTGAACCCTTGTGCACACTCTGCTTCATCAAGCTAATAGAATGCATTGGCCAGCGCTGATTGGCCAATGTATTCTATTAGCCTGATGAAGTAGAGCTGAATGTGTGTGCTAAGCACACACATTCAGCTCTACTTCATCGGGCTAATAGAATGCATTGGCCAGCGCTGATTGGCCAGAGTACGGAACTCGACCAATCAGCGCTGGCTCTGCTGGAGGAGGCGGAGTCTAAGATCGCTCCACACCAGTCTCCATTCAGGTCCGACCTTAGACTCCGCCTCCTCCAGCAGAGCCAGCGCTGATTGGCCGAATTCCGTACTCTGGCCAATCAGCACTGGCTAATGCATTGTATTGGCGTGATGAAGCAGTGCTGAATGTGTGTGCTTAGCACACACATTCAGCTCTACTTCATCGGGCTAATAGAATGCATTGGCCAGCGCTGATTGGCCGAATTCCGTACTCTGGCCAATCAGTGCTGGCCAATGCATTCTATTAGCTTGATGAAGCAGAGTGTGCACAAGGGTTCAAGCGCTCCCTCGGCTCTGATGTAGCAGAGCCGAGGCTGCACAAGGGTTCAAGCGCACCCTCGGCTCTGATGTAGGAGAACCCTTGTGCACCCTCAGCTCTGCTACATCAGAGCCGAGGGTGCGCTTGAACCCTTGTGCACACTCTGCTTCATCAAGCTAATAGAATGCATTGGCCAGCGCTGATTGGCCAATGTATTCTATTAGCCTGATGAAGTAGAGCTGAATGTGTGTGCTAAGCACACACATTCAGCTCTACTTCATCGGGCTAATAGAATGCATTGGCCAGCGCTGATTGGCCAGAGTACGGAACTCGACCAATCAGCGCTGGCTCTGCTGGAGGAGGCGGAGTCTAAGATCGCTCCACACCAGTCTCCATTCAGGTCCGACCTTAGACTCCGCCTCCTCCAGCAGAGCCAGCGCTGATTGGCCGAATTCCGTACTCTGGCCAATCAGCACTGGCTAATGCATTGTATTGGCGTGATGAAGCAGTGCTGAATGTGTGTGCTTAGCACACACATTCAGCTCTACTTCATCGGGCTAATAGAATGCATTGGCCAATCAGCGCTGGCCAATGCATTCTATTAGCGTGAACTGAGTTTGCACAGGGGTTCTAGTGCACCCTCGGCTCTGCTACATCAGATTGCTACATCTGATGTAGCAGTGCCGAGTGTGCATCAGATGTGTAGTTGAGCAAAACTGACTCAGCACTGCTAAGTCTCTGCATTCGCATAGGAATGCATTGGCCAGCCTTCGGCCAATCAGCGCTGGCTCTGCCGGAGGAGGCGGAGTCTAAGGTCGGACCTGAATGGAGACTGGTGTGGAGCGATCTTAGACTCCGCCTCCTCCAGCAGAGCCAGCGCTGATTGGTCGAGTTCCGTACTCTGGCCAATCAGCGCTGGCCAATGCATTCTATTAGCCCGATGAAGTAGAGCTGAATGTGTGTGCTTAGCACACACATTCAGCTCTACTTCATCAGGCTAATAGAATACATTGGCCAATCAGCGCTGGCCAATGCATTCTATTAGCTTGATGAAGCAGAGTGTGCACAAGGGTTCAAGCGCACCCTCGGCTCTGATGTAGCAGAGCTGAGGGTGCACAAGGGTTCAAGTGCACCCTCGGCTCTCCTACATCAGAGCCGAGGGTGCGCTTGAACCCTTGTGCAGCCTCGGCTCTGCTACATCAGAGCCGAGGGTGCGCTTGAACCCTTGTGCACACTCTGCTTCATCAAGCTAATAGAATGCATTGGCCAGCGCTGATTGGCCAATGCATTCTATTAGCCCGATGAAGTAGAGCTGAATGTGTGTGCTAAGCACACACATTCAGCACTGCTTCATCAAGCCAATACAATGCATTAGCCAGTGCTGATTGGCCAGAGTACGGAATTCGGCCAATCAGCGCTGGCTCTGCTGGAGGAGGCGGAGTCTAAGGTCGGACCTGAATGGAGACTGGTGTGGAGCGATCTTAGACTCCGCCTCCTCCAGCAGAGCCAGCGCTGATTGGCCGAATTCCGTACTCTGGCCAATCAGCACTGGCTAATGCATTGTATTGGCGTGATGAAGCAGTGCTGAATGTGTGTGCTTAGCACACACATTCAGCTCTACTTCATCGGGCTAATAGAATGCATTGGCCAGCGCTGATTGGCCGAATTCCGTACTCTGGCCAATCAGTGCTGGCCAATGCATTCTATTAGCTTGATGAAGCAGAGTGTGCACAAGGGTTCAAGCGCACCCTCGGCTCTGATGTAGCAGAGCCGAGGCTGCACAAGGGTTCAAGCGCACCCTCGGCTCTGATGTAGGAGAGCCGAGGGTGCACTTGAACCCTTGTGCAGCCTCGGCTCTGCTACATCAGAGCCGAGGGTGCGCTTGAACCCTTGTGCACACTCTGCTTCATCAAGCTAATAGAATGCATTGGCCAGCGCTGATTGGCCAATGTATTCTATTAGCCTGATGAAGTAGAGCTGAATGTGTGTGCTAAGCACACACATTCAGCTCTACTTCATCGGGCTAATAGAATGCATTGGCCAGCGCTGATTGGCCAGAGTACGGAACTCGACCAATCAGCGCTGGCTCTGCTGGAGGAGGCGGAGTCTAAGATCGCTCCACACCAGTCTCCATTCAGGTCCGACCTTAGACTCCACCTCCTCCAGCAGAGCCAGCGCTGATTGGCCGAATTCCGTACTCTGGCCAATCAGCACTGGCTAATGCATTGTATTGGCGTGATGAAGCAGTGCTGAATGTGTGTGCTTAGCACACACATTCAGCTCTACTTCATCGGGCTAATAGAATGCATTGGCCAATCAGCGCTGGCCAATGCATTCTATTAGCGTGAACTGAGTTTGCACAGGGGTTCTAGTGCACCCTCGGCTCTGCTACATCAGATTGCTACATCTGATGTAGCAGTGCCGAGTGTGCATCAGATGTGTAGTTGAGCAAAACTGACTCAGCACTGCTAAGTCTCTGCATTCGCATAGGAATGCATTGGCCAGCCTTCGGCCAATCAGCGCTGGCTCTGCCGGAGGAGGCGGAGTCTAAGGTCGGACCTGAATGGAGACTGGTGTGGAGCGATCTTAGACTCCGCCTCCTCCAGCAGAGCCAGCGCTGATTGGTCGAGTTCCGTACTCTGGCCAATCAGCGCTGGCCAATGCATTCTATTAGCTTGATGAAGCAGAGTGTGCACAAGGGTTCAAGTGCACCCTCAGCTCTCCTACATCAGAGCCGAGGGTGCGCTTGAACCCTTGTGCAGCCTCGGCTCTGCTACATCAGAGCCGAGGGTGCGCTTGAACCCTTGTGCACACTCTGCTTCATCAAGCTAATAGAATGCATTGGCCAGCACTGATTGGCCAGAGTACGGAATTCGGCCAATCAGCGCTGGCCAATGCATCCCTATGGGAAAAAGTTTATCTCACAAAAATCACAATTACACACCCGATAGAGCCCCAAAAAGTTATTTTTAATAACATTCCCCCCTAAATAAAGGTTATCCCTAGCTATCCCTGCCTGTACAGCTATCCCTGTCTCATAGTCACAAAGTTCACATTCTCATATGACCCGGATTTGAAATCCACTATTCGTCTAAAATGGAGGTCACCTGATTTCGGCAGCCAATGACTTTTTCCAATTTTTTTCAATGCCCCCAGTGTCGTAGTTCCTGTCCCACCTCCCCTGCGCTGTTATTGGTGCAAAAAAGGCGCCAGGGAAGGTGGGAGGGGAATCGAATTTTGGCGCACTTTACCACGTGGTGTTCGATTCGATTCGAACATGGCGAACACCCTGATATCCGATCGAACATGTGTTCGATAGAACACTGTTCGCTCATCTCTAATTAAGAGTTGAGTATGGAGATGACAAACTTTGGGGAATTTTTTTTTCCTTACTCTGTAGAGCTGGTCATCTCGATATCTTGAGCCAAGAGTTAAGGTAAGGAAGGAAAACACTGTATGTCCCTTGGTGTTTCAAGGAGGTTTTCATTAACTTGCACCACCTAGGTGTGAATTGAAGTGGTGGAACGCCATATAGAGAATTCTAGAAGCAGTTTATATTCATGAACACTACAGCACGTTATTGCTCCATATTGGTTCCAAAAAAGACCACTATAATAGCATGTAGGGGATTTTAGTTTCCATTGCTTTTTTATATGGTTGCTCACATCTACCATGTATACTATAAAGACTGTTTGGATGGCAATGCTCTTTCACACTGGAGATGAAGTATGTTTCCGGTCCCTGGCCAATCTGATGTGACATCTAAGGCGAATAACAAACTGTTCCTTCCATGTTTGCAAAATACAAAATTAAATATTTGTGAGCACAAGCTGTAAAACGCTGCGAGGTTTCTGCAGAAGCAGCAAACACATTCCTGAGGCTAATACAGACAGCAGGACTACGGGACTGTCATCCGCTCGAACAGAAACTATCTACCCCAAAGGTATCGCAATCTGTCACTGTGTCTTGCCACCAACCCTCCCAACCATTCCAGCAACTTAATCACATTTAATGCTTCTGCGGATCTCTGCGAAGGCAAATTTCTCGTTTGGAAAATGACTGAGACTCAAAAATAAGACTTGAAATTAGAGGGTAAAAAAGGGCTCCATAAAATAGTGGTAGGAAATTTTTTGAAAAGTTAGAAACTAAAAAGTTACCCATCGAACCGATGGTCATAAAGTTAAAAATTCCAACCTCTACAGGCTGAAATTTTAATGGTCTCATAAGGTGTGTCCCCAGCCGTAGTATGTTTTTTTAACTCTTTCCTTTCCAGAGCAAAGCCTAGAGGGAACTAAACTGAATATTTCAGATTTGGAGATATGATACTCTAAATGGAGTTCTGTTTAGACCATGTGACCCATACTTGTGTCCCCGATATATTGTGCTCAATATTCCAGGGGTTCATGTGGTTGAACTGGCCGTAAAGTAAGTCCAGAATCACACATTCAGATATTGATGCAGTTTACAGATCCAAAGACAGGGATGGGTAAGAAAGAGAGGGAAGCTTAGAAAGGAATGGCTTGCACCACTATTTTGGTGTTGTATAGTAACATAGTTACATAGTAGATGAGGTTGGATGAAGACATCAGTCCATCAAGTCCAGCCTATAACCCTACAATCCCTACAGTGTTGATCCAGAGGAAGGCAAAAAAACAAACAAACCATGAGGCTCATGCCAATTGTCCCGATTCAGGGAAAAAATTCCTTCCCAATCTGGAAGTCAGTATAAAAACCCTGCATCAACGACTTTTGAATCAATTTTTTTAAATTTTTGAATAAATTACATTTGGACGCTTTTAAGCCCCGCTGTGGTTTCCAAACTCTTTTTCAACATTTTTTCTTTTGAAACTTTTTTCAGACACTGCACAAAAACATTCCAAACCAAATCGAAACATTAAAAACCACAAACATTTCACGTTTTGTGCAGTTTTGACCCCCAACTCAGTGGAAATACACGCTTAAACAGGATGCCCGCTGGGAACAAATAAGTTTTTTTAAAAAAAATTCTATATTTGCAGTGTTTTTGTGAGTCTTCAGTAGGTGATACCTTTTTTAATGGCTAACTCATAATGATGACAGAATATGAGGTTTCGAAGCTTCCTCTGGGCTTCTTCTTCAGATATATCTAAAAACACTTTCTGCAGGCTGCATATTTATGCACAACTGGACACATAGGGAATGGATTACAGGAGGGAGGGGGACGAGGCTTATTACTATATACATATAAAATATAAAAAACAAAAAAACTTTGCAAGTCTTCAGTAGGTGATACCTTTTTTAATGGCTAACTCATAATGATGACAGAATATGACGTTTCAAAGCTTCCTCTGAGCTTCTTCTTCAGATATAACTAAAAAACACTCTGTAGAGGCTGCATATTTATGACTGGGCACAGGGCTAGAATTACAGGAGGGAGGGGGGAAGAGGCTTATTACTATATACTTATAACAACAAACAATCAATTGCTAGATCCCTGGTTCTTATCTTAATGGCTGTCTTAATGATCTGTATAAAAAGACATAAACCCACGTGAGATGTTCATCCCATTGTCCAATGTCTGGAATAGGGTCATGGCCTTGTACTCATAAATCAGTCGATGTTTCCTTGATTTAAAGTTCCCTTTTAAGATCAAGATTTTCATGTCATTGATGATGTTGTGATCTTCCTGGCAGAAGTGTTTTGGCACGGGAAGATCAGTTCTCTGTTGTTTGATTGTATGGCGATGTGAATTAATTCTCATTCTGAGTTTCTGACCGGTCTCTCCAACATACAGATTTTCAGTGGAACATTTGGTGCAAATGATCAAATACACTACATTAGGTGTGTTACAGGTGAACGTACCTGGGATTTTATATTCCCTGTTAGAGTTTGGTATCTCTATCCTGTCAGTATGTGAGGGCAGGTTTTGCACCTCTTCTGTCCACATGGAAATGTTCCTGTGTTAGTTGGAGGTGACAGTGAGCTGCTGACAACCATATTCCTGATGTTTGGTGGCTGTCTGTAGCATAGGAGAGGGGGGTCAGAAAATATGGATTTTAGACGGTTGTCTTTGTCTCAAGACAACCGTCTAAAATCCATATTTTCTGACCCCAAACAAATAATCAATTCCCAGTCCCCAGGTTCTTTATCTTTATGGCTGTCTTAGTTCAGTGATTTGTATAGAATGACATGAACCCATGTGATGAATTCATTCCATTCTCCAGAGTCTTAAATAGGGTCTGAGAGATTTTTGACAACACGACACCCTTTATGTGTAACAATTCTTAGATTTTTATCAATAGGCTTCTCTACAAGACTTCAAAAACACCGGGACAAAAATGTATCTACAAAATGTCGAAAAATAAGAAAGGCCACCAAAAAAAGCTTGCAAAAATCTCTATATAAAATCATGGCGTTTAAGATGCAGAAAATAAGGTGTGCGTGTAAAGCGACCCTAAAGGAAACCCATACAATACCGCACCTATACACATAAATATAATACCTTAAGAGGTTGTTTCATCCCTTCTCCAAAAACAGCCATCCAGCTGACTGCGGATGGCCGTAAAAGAGTAATACCACTGTATAACTGCACATAAATACCAGTGTACAGGGACAGAATGTTATCCGAGCCCACAATATAGCAGCAGATATTTTATTCTCCACTCGCTGTAAGATTAAAAAAAAAAAAAGGAAAAAGTTTCTTCTTGTAAAAGGATATATTTTACTTAATAATGGAAAAAAAAAAAAAAAACACCAGCGCAGCTGCTAAAATACAGCGATTGAAGGGCAAGGTTTGCTGAATAGCGGAGAAGTATTATTATTGTTACGGTATTATGAATTACGGATGCACTTCTTTACCAATGAGATGGTACAATGTTAATAATTTATTTTACAAAGTGCTGCGAGAGCTTGTAACATACAGCGGAGAGCAGAGAAAGCCCATTAAATCATACGTTTCAGCTCTGCGGTAATGTAAAGATAGAGATGGTGGGGCCGAGCAATGACACCTCACCACGTAGTCACTTATAGCAATGCAGAGGTAAGCTTATATAATGCTACTGTACGAGTGCTTCAGGTATATGAGCATTAGATTATTGCCATTACAGGATATTACGATGACATCATCATGCCTTTAGTTGGCATGTTTATAGAACACGCCGGGTGCCAGAATGCCTGTTTGTTCCAGCCAGAATGTGGCATTAAACTGGTGATGACTATTTTTAGGTGTCCCCGTATCTCATGTCACTATACTATATTACAGTAAATGAATACAGCTAAAAGACTGAAGTCACCTAAGACAAGCTAAAAGCCTATTCAACGAAAGCCAAACTGGGAGATGACCGAGATCGACAAAAGTTTACTAGTTCAAGGAGGTACCATATCAATGAAAAATATAGATATATCAATGGAAAACCTGTAATAAGACATAGAAGTCTACCGATTAGATGTCAAATCAATAAAAGCTTAGGGGGTCCCTTTATTCCATTAAGTCATGGATCCCTATAGATTCCAGTGGATGACCTGTTGATGCAAGCCAAGGATATCTATAGATTCTAGTGGATGACCTTTCAATACAAGCGAAGGATACCTATAGATTCTAGTGGATGACCTTTCAATGCAAGCCAAGGATCCCTATAGATTCCAGTGGATGACCTGTTGATGCAAGCCAAGGATATCTATAGATTATAGTGGATGACCTTTCAATGCAAGTGAAGGATATTTATAGATTCCAGTGGATGACCTTTCAATGCAAGCCAAGCATACCTATAGATTCTAGTGCATGACCTTTCAAAGCAAGCCAAAGATCCCTATAGATTCCAGTGGATGACCTTTCAATGCAAACAAAGGATCCCTATAGATTCCAGTGGATGACCTGTTGATACAAGCCAAGGATACCTATAGATTCTAGTGGATGACCTTTCAATGCAAGCCAAGGATCCCTATAGATTCCAGTGGATGACCTTTCAATGCACGTGAAGGATACCTATAGATTCCAGTGGACGCCTTGTCAGTGCAAACCATGTATACCTATAGAGTCTAATGGATGCACTGTCAATGCAACCTAAAGATGTTTATGGTTTCCAATGAATGCACTGTCAATAGATACCAAGCATATCTGTGTTCCAATAGATGACCTGTCAATGCAAATCAAGGTTGCCTATAGTTTCCAAAAGATATCCTGTCAATGCAAGCCATGGAGGTCTATAGTTCCAATGGATGCTCTGTTAGTATTCATAGAAATCTTATATTAAACATGAAAACCATTGAAGTAAGTTGTTTACAATGGAAGCAATGTAAGAATCATTTCCACTATGGTTCCTGGTAGATCCACCACAATTATTCCAAAGATGGCCCACTGTATGTGAAAGGTTAACCACATTTGAATATGATTGAGGACTTGAAACAAAAATTGGAAATTTAGCATTCTGCCAATCAACGCTGGTTCTGCATCGAACCTTAAACTTTGAACAGCGAGTAGTGTTCGATCGAGTATGAGTATTTCGAATACCATAGTATTCGATCGAACACTACTCGCTCATCTCTAGTTATAACTAGGGTTGAGCGTTCGTGTTCGGAAAAGATAGGATTCCGATTGGCGATCGAGAAAATTTCACGATCGCCATCGGAATTCCAAACACGATCTTTTTAGGTGGGATCAAGATCGACTATTATTTTCCACAATGCTTTGCTACTGGCCAAGCATTGTGGGAAAAGCTAACAATGTTAGCCTTCACACTGAGTATACGCTCCGCTCACTCTGAGCGAAGTGTATACTCAGTGTGAAGGCTCTGCTGCGGTTCCATAGGAATGAATGGAAGCAGCCAGCACACAGCCTTAACCCCCTGCGCACTGGATGCATCCATTCATTCTAATGGGAGACCAAACTAACATCTCTATTAGTTACTTACCTGCAGAGATGGCTAGTCCGTTGCCCAGTGTTCTCGTTCTTCTTCACCTCGCTGCCCCCACCTCTCAGGTTAGTGTTAAAGAGCTAGGAAGAAGGCGGGGCTTGTGGCTTAGGAGAATGTGGGTGGGTCGTGACGTCTCCCCTACCAGTACCCGCCCACACTCTCCTCACCCGCCCACAGTCTTCTAACCGGGGAGGTGGGGGCAGCGAGGCAAAGAAGAACGAGAACACCGGGCACCAGACCAGCCATCTCTGCAGGTAAGTGGACACCAGGGGAGACTAAGTAGCCAGAGTATTGAAAAAAAATCCTCTGGCTACTTAGTGATTAAAAAAAATCACTACACAGCGTGGATTCTAACAATTAAAGCGTTCAATTGTTAGATTCCATGCTGCATAGTGAATAGGATTGTTTTTAAAATCCGATCTCCGATTAGTAAAAAATCCCATTGACTTGCATTGGGATCAGAATTGGAATCGAGATCGGGTTCGAATGAAAAATGATCGGAAATCGAATTTCAAAATTGATCCTGAAAAGTCAAGACTGGCTCAACCCTAGTTACAACTATATTATGGTAGGTCTTGATTGACCATTGACTGGGAAATGGACAGATCCATCAATACTGTATGCAGTCAAAAACTCTACTAAGGGTCTATCTTGGAATGTTAGATAAAGTGAGGGTTCCTACTTCTACTCAATGATCCACCATGTTTAGATTCATGACTACGATGGACAAGGACAATATGCTCTTCCCATCGAACTTTGTAGTTGCGTGGACGTCGGGGCACTCATGGCGATGGTGCCCATAAGTTGGCAGACCAGGCCTTAGTTTAGCTCCGTGCTACAACCAGTTGTCTCCTGTAAATATTAAGATTGTAGAAGATAATAAAATAATAGTATATTTAAGATGCCGTCAGACTGATACCATAAGAATAATGAACACCTATAACAGGCGACTTATCATTCTGAGTTATGAGGTCATCCCTCCGTGCGGAATAAACATTCCCCTTCTTAAATCAACATAATTTGCCTTCAAGGGGGTTCCCTCTCCCTTTACAACTATTTTTAAAGTGCATGGCGGAGACAAGCGGGCTGTATTTATTACGCTGACTACACGGTATATCCCAACGCGGACACAAACACATGCACCAGCATTTATGTAAGCTCATACATCATATTAAAGATGAGCCACCAAGGCGACGTTCTGCTTTTTCGCGGGCAGTCACAAAATCAGCAGATATTCCTTGTTTGCCACTACCCTTGAATTAAAGTGATTAGTCTGCCCCAATGACTTTAGTAATAGGCAGGAATTGGTTCGCATTTATGAACAAATTACTGCTCGTGGTCCTTTGCCCAAGCGTTCAGCATAAATCTAGGCTTTTCCTATATGAAAAAGCTCAGTAGCCTAAACCAGTGCGATAAAGCATGAGATAATGGGATGTGATACAGGCCTATTATTAGTAATCTGTCTAGTAATGCGGGCAGCGAGATGACACAGGAGTCCGGCCTCAGCGTTATTTGGTAAATGCATGTTTTCTACAGTCAAATGACTATAATAAATGTCATGAAGGAGAACGAGACATACGAGGATTTCCTTAATAATGACCTTGTCATACGGCCTAATATAAGGTCCTGAGTTCTTGCCCTCATTACGACTGATACTATCAATATATATATGGAGTATAGCTATTACTGGCACAGAAGGATAATAGTTAGAGATGAGCGAACACTAAAATGTCCGAGGTTCGAAATCCGATTCGAACAGCCGCACACTGTTCGACTGTTCGAACGGATTTCGAACCCCATTATAGTCTATGGGGGGAAATGCTCGTTTCAGGGGTACGAAAAATTCGATAAAATTATACTTACCTAGTCCACAAGTGACGGTCGGGCTGGATTCTCCTTGAAGTCTTCTCCCAGCGCAGCGTCCCCGCGGCATCTTCTGGCTGGAATTCATTCTGCCTAGGCATTGGGGCATGCCCGCGCATGCACAGTCGGCTCTGCCTAGGCCGGATGCCTAGGCAGAGTGAATTCCAGCCGGAAGACGCCGCAGGGGCGCTGCACGGATCAGACTTCTAAAGGTAAGAGAAGAACCAGCGTTGATTGGCAGAATGTATAGCATTCTGCCAATCAACACTGGTTCTGCATCGAACCTTAAACTTCAAACAGCTAGTAGTGTTCGATCGAGTACGAGTATTTCGAATACCGTAGTATTCGATCAAACACCTACTCGATCGAACACTACTCGCTCATCTCTAATAATAGTGATTATATGTAGAGGTAGAGTAGAAAAGAAACCTTTTACCAGGCTTGGGGCCCCAAATCTGGTGACCTCAGTCCCATTTGCTACTCCGTCTGCTTGTTTTCACAAGTTTTATTCTGCTGGAGAAGAGTCATGGCTCATTTTCGGCACTGCGCAGCGCATGCGCCGTGCACATTTGAAGACTGCTACTATATACGTCACGGCTCTATAAGTTGTCATAGACAAGTTACTTGAGCAGGAGATGGGACTTAGGTCACCAGTTTTGGGGTCCTGAACCTGATCAGCATAAGGACATGCTTCTGGTTTAGGGGACACAAGCCTGTTGAACCTCAAAACTTTTCATAGATAAATAATACAAGTAAATATAAGAAAATTTGTAATATATATTATTAAAGTAATCTGTTTCCTTCTCCACTTATTAGACTGCTCTCCTCCATATCTTCACTTAGACTCAGGCCGGGTTATTTGTATAGAATCATCTCCATACTTGCCTTACATACAGAAGTCTATGGAAAGGGGAGGGGGAGGAGGAGGTTGTTAGTTAATTTATTGCTGGCTTTTCCAGCAGCCTTCTCCTTCCTCTCCCCCTCTGTGACACATATGTACTCTGGTGTCCTAAAGATATAGTAGAGATGAGTAATCCTAATATCAGTAAACCAACAAGACATGAAGATGCAGAATGACAAGGCCCCTTTATTTTAATCTGTATTCTGTGTAGGAATTGAACATTCTGCTCTTCAAATCCTGGGCAAAGTAAAATTATATTTTTATATACGTGGGGAGCCATAGATATACAAAGGATAAGACTCTGTGCACACTGTCTTCAAGTCCTATGTCTGCCTCTACCTCTGGAAAAGCTTGCAGCTTACATATAAAATGGATTCACAGGGCTCCATAGATCCAAATGAGGTCAAAAGAATGGGACTTCAAACAAGTATACTTGATCATGCGCTAGTCATACACGTGTTTGACCTTTATCTTCCTGCAAATATCATTAAACAGGATGTGTCACCAGGTCTGAAACGCCTAATAACATACACCATCTGATAGGAAGGGTCACCTTGAGCATGTTGGCGTTTTTTTTTTCTTCCAAATTCTTACAGCCAAAGATATAAACCCTTTTCATGTTGAGACATATTAGGGTCTACCAGCTGAGTGAGTGGTAACACTGTGGGTCTCTGGGGACAGGGTCTCTCTGTGGTCTATGTCATGGAGTGATACCACCTACTTAGCTAAATTGCATCATCACTAACAGAACTTATATCTTTGGAGGGATTTGGAAAAATAAAACATGCTCAGCACCTACAGTATTATGTCATTGGGCTGGTAACAAGTCCTCTTTATAAAGGACCCGTCACCTCCTCCACTTATTCAAGTTCTTAGCATCTGGTTATAGTCTCTGCTCCACTGATTCCAGCACAGTTGGACTTTCCTCTCCAGCCCCCCACCATTCCCCAGTAACATGTTCAGGTAGTTTTGATGCTTAATTTGCTATTTAAGCTCTGTAATGTCAGGAGGGTGATGTCAGACAGGGGGCGTGATGTAGAGCTCCAATCAGAGACAGCCAGTAACAGAGCTCAGAATCACACACCCCTTGCCTGACACTGCCCTCTTTACAGTACGGAGCCGAAGTAGTATATCAGGAACCAAACTGCACTGATTGCTCAAGAATGGTGGGGGCTATAGAAAAATTCCTACTGTGCTGAAATCAATGGTGCACAGACTATTAAATGATGGAAAGAGCTGGACTTGTTGGAGGTGGTGAAAGGTCATCTTTTAAGACTCAATTTTCTCCTTCTAAGAAATTCAATCAGTACCTTATTGAGACATGCTAGTAAAACCTTTACTTGCATTCACATCTTGAACACTTGGCACACATATAGCATGTACACTCACCGGCCACTTTATTAGGTACACCTGTCCAACTGCTCGTTAACACTTAATTTCTAATCAGCCAATCACATGGCGGCAACTCAGTGCATTTAGGCATGTAGACATGGTCAAGACAATCTTCTGCAGTTCAAACCGAGCATCAGTATGGGGAAGAAAGGTGATTTGAGTGCCTTTGAACGTGGCATGGTTGTTGGTGCCAGAAGGGCTGGTCTGAGTATTTCAGAAACTGCTGATCTACTGGGATTTTCACGCACAACCATCTCTAGGGTTTACAGAGAATGGTCCGAAAAAGAAAAAACATCCAGTGAGCGGCAGTTCTGTGGGCGGAAATGCGTTGTTGATGCCAGAGGTCAGAGGAGAATGGCCAGACTGGTTCGAGCTGATAGAAAGGCAACAGTGACTCAAATAGCCACCCGTTACAACCAAGGTAGCCAGAAGAGCATCTCTGAACGCACAGTACGTCGAACTTTGAGGCAGATGGGCTACAGCAGCAGAAGACCACACCAGGTGCCACTCCTTTCAGCTAAGAACAGGAAACTGAGGCTACAATTTGCACAAGCTCATCGAAATTGGACAATTGAAGACTGGAAAAACGTTGCCTGGTCTGATGAGTCTCGATTTCTGCTGCGACATTCGGATGGTAGGGTCAGAATTTGGCGTCAACAACATGAAAGCATGGATCCATCCTGCCTTGTATCAACGGTTCAGGCTGGTGGTGGTGGTGTCATGGTGTGGGGAATATTTTCTTGTCACTCTTTGGGCCCCTTGGTACCAATTGAGCATCATTGCAATGCCAAAGCCTACCTGAGTATTGTTGCTGACCATGTCCATCCCTTTATGACCACAATGTACCCAACATCTGATGGCTACTTTCAGCAGCATAATGCAATGCCATGTCATAAAGCTGGAATCATCTCAGACTGGTTTCTTGAACATGACAATGAGTTCACTGTACTCCAATGGCCTCCACAGTCACCAGATCTCAATCCAATAGAGGAGCATCTTTGGGATGTGGTGGAACGGGAGATTCGCATCATGGATGTGCAGCCGACAAATCTGCGGCAACTGTGTGATGCCATCATGTCAATATGGACCAAAATCTCTGAGGAATGCTTCCAGCACCTTGTTGTATCTATGCCACGAAGAATTGAGGCAGTTCTGAAGGCAAAAGGGGGTCCAACCCGTTACTAGCATGGTGTACCTAATAAAGTGGCCGGTGAGTGTATATTACCAAAAAGAGATTGCTTGTTTACTGATCCTCTCATGCCACACATCTTGGGATAAGTTGGTCAAAGAGGTAAAGAATAGAGATGAGCGAGTAGTATTCGATCAAATACTACGGTATTCGAAATACTCGTACTCAATCGAGTACCACTCGCTATTCGAATGTAAAAGTTCGATGCAGAACCAGCATTGATTGGCCGAATGCTATACAGTCGGCCAATCAACGCTGGTTCTTCTCCTACCTTTAGAAGTCTTCTCCGTGCAGCTTCCCCATGGTGTCTTCCGGCTCTTCATTCACTCTGCCAGGCATCGGGCCTTGGCAGAGCCGACTGCGCATGTCCTGCTTGTAGTGCTTGTAGTGTGGGCATGCGCAGTCGGCTCTGCCCAGGCCCGATGCCTGGCAGAGTGAATTCAGAGCCGGAAGATGCCGTGGGGACGCTGCAAGGAGAAGACTTCTTGGAGGATCCAGCCCAACCCTCACACGTGGACTTGGTAAGTATAATTTGATCGAACGTTGCCTACCCCTGAAATGAGCATTTTCCCCCCATAGACTATAATAGGGTTCGATATTCGATGCGAGTAGTCGAATATTGAGGGGCTACTCAAAACGAATATCGAACCTCAAACATTTTACTGTTTACTCATCTCTAGTAAGGAACCTTCTCTTGGAGATAAAAGTGCCAAATGTCTTCTCTATGTATACGTCCAATGAAGGGATCAGGCATAATTTCCATGTAACCCAAGATGGACTTATCGACTATACAGAGGTAACAGTAGTATCCAGGCCTTGGTTTGGATGGAACTTTCACTAGTCATAAGTAAAATGGCAAGTTGAAAACAAATTGACTTACAAAGTCAAAGGAAATGGTGTCGGTGAAGAACAGTCCAAGTCGTCCAGTGCATAGACACAACCACACTGCATTAGGCAGTTCCACTTTAGAGGCACATACAGTACAATTGTTGTCTCTACATTAATGGGAGAAAGATGACCAGCAAAACTAATTGCTTATATCATTGTAAATTAAAGTCATTCACTTGTGTGTCGAAGAAGATACAAGAGTTTTCTGGCGAATGCAATTTGTACTCCCTGGCACCCACACAAAAGTGTCTTGATAAGATTAATTAAGAAGGGCAATAGAATTGTCTAGATAAAAGAGGCCTGATATATCATTTCCACTACAGCTACTGTATCAGAACACACAAGTACATTCCAGAGCGAAATACAAAGAAATAATTAAGGATCTCCTTACCATGCTCGAGAAAACGGTGACAATATATAGATTTAGTGAATATATTTCCAATTATCTAATGACCAGAATAATGGAACCATTACACGAGGTAACCAGAGGTTATCATGCAATGCACTTAATCATTACACGCCATTTTCATTAAGTAGATACAGACAAGAGATGCTGAGCGGGAGCTGCTACAGTCTTTATCCACCATGTACAATCTAGATGACTGTAAGAATGTGGAATGAAAAACCTGAGCGCGAATGAGCGTCATACCTTCATTATCCGTCATCCAGGACCATAACTATCCACCATCTCTGTATAAAACAATACATGTCTACCATGCTGCGCCAACCGATCAACTAATAGGGCACATCAATATCTGGCTGGTGAATGCAGCATTCAACGGTCAAGGGAAAAGACAATGGTTTTGGTTAGACTATAGAAATATTTGTCTCCTATAAGGGCACTCAAAACCAGTCCAACTTGTCCAGATCAGGGAAACTTCTTGATTCAGTCGGTCATGTGATCAAACCAACGTCAAAAGAAGTTTGTGATGATGACGTCACGTACCTCAGTCTCATGTTCATCCCCAATGGAGACACCATCATCAATGACATGGACTACGTAGGAAAGGGCTATACTACTGGTTTTAAGCTCCCTAAGGTCACTTTTAGAGATGAGCGAGTAGTACTCGATTGAGTAGGTATTCGATCGAATACTACAGTATTCGAAATACTCGTACTTGATCGAGTACCACTAGCTGTTCGAATGTAAAAGTTCGATGCAGAACCAGCATTGATTGGCCGAATGCTATACAGTTGGCCAATCAAAGCTGGTTCTTCTCCTACCTTTAGAAGTCTTCTCCGTGCAGCTTCCCCGCGGCATCTTCCGGCTCTTCATTTACTCTGCCAGGCATCGGGCCTGGGCAGAGCCGACTGCGCATGTCCACTTGTAGTGCGGGCATGCGCAGTCGGCACAGGCCCGATGCCTGGCAGAGTGAATGAAGAGCCGGAAGAGCTGGAAGATGCCGCAGGGACACTGCAAGGAGAAGACTGCACGGAGGATCCAGCCCGACCCTCAGTCATGGACTTGGTAAGTTCAATTTGATTGAACGTTGCCTACCCCTGAAACGAGCATTTCCCCCCATAGACTATAATAGGGTTTGATATTCGATTCGCGTAGTTGAATATTGAGGGGCTACTCGAAACGAATATCGAACCTCGAACATTTTACTGTTTGCTAATCTCTAGTCACTTTCCTACTATATATGCAACAGGTGCAAATTGGGAAATTTGCTTTGGACCTATGTTTGTGGGCCAATTTTTCTGTCTATGTTTCTAAACTACTGAGCTCACAACAGTATCTCTAGTTCACGTGTTGTATAGTATGAGGGCAATAATATGGGCTTTAGGCTCTCTTGATACACCAATAAAGTAAAGGTGTCAAACAGTGGCCACAAACCCTCTCTGCAACCCCCACCCCCAAATAAAAAAACCCCCCAAAACCCAGAAGGAATTATCTTTATCTTGAAAACTAAAAACATTCTAAAAACTTGTCTCTAAGCCCAATTTAAGTGAATGGGAAAGCCGTTATACTCTAGCTGCTGTTTTTGTAACTTTTTGACACACTGGATAAGGTATTTATTTATGGACTTGACAAAATGGAGGTTGGAAGTTAAAAAAAAGAAACGATGAAAGAAGAAATTGAAGTGGAAGAGTAGGGGAAGGAAAGAGGACAGGAAGAAGAGAAAAGGAGAGGGCAAGGAAGGGAATATGAAGAGAAAGGGTAAAACACAAGGAAGATAGAAAAGATGGTTGGAACAAGAATAACAAACAATACTCTTTAGGCCCGATGCACAATGTTTGGAAAATCTGTACCATATATTGCGCTAATTTTCTGAGCTGAATGTGGTCGATCTACAATGTTAGGAGTCCCATTGCCCTGTACTATATACAGTACAGGACAGTAGAGTCTCAAGAAGATTGGGACTACTAGCATCACAAATCACTGTGATACAAGGCGTCCTGGTCTGCGGGGAATATACAGTCCAGAGTTTTTCAATTGTATTTGTCTGTGTGCATGGGGCTTTATAGCTGGAGCTCAAAACCTGAGGGTAAGTTCACATGGAGATTTTTGGTCAGGATTTTGAGGCCATATCCGCCTCAAAATCCTGACCAAAAAGACGGCTCCCATTGAAATCAATGGGAGCCGCTCATTTGTCAGGCCAAGTCGCCTCGCGATCCGGCCTGAAGACACTCCCTCCTTCGGACTAGACCCATTCATTGGGCCTAATCCGGAGCAGAGTGCGCGGCTGGATGCCGGTGCAGTGCACCGGCTTTCAGCCTCAGGTTCCGATCCAAAAAAACCCATCTGAACCTACCCTGAAGAAGACATCTAAGTAGTCAAGTAAACTTGACTATCTAACATTATTTTTTAAAATCTGGTTAACCATTAAATCATATCTACCATTTTTGTTTCCATAGAGTACACAGAAGAGAACGGACAAGAACGGAAGGGCAGGAAGCAAAGACAATAAAGACGGAGGTAGGTGAAGAAGGCGGAGGTGAAATGGAGGACAAAAAAGTTCACGCCCTTAATGAGAAATGTAAAAACTTTCCTAGCCGTGTATCGTAGCATTCATATTGACTATTAAATAACAGAGAGATCTGAATGTTCTATTGCATTTTCCTACTTTTTTGTATTATTTGGACACAGCAATTACTTCATCAGAACGGGCCCGAGGTAATCATATTTATAGTTTTGTTGTGATGCCCTGTCTCCTTGTGGTTAGTCACTATGACTCATTCTTCTTGAAGTTTTAACCTTGTTGAACATGAAATATATATCTATGTCAGAGGCGGCTTGGAACACTATTATCTCTGTAAATTCTGAAAAGGATAGTAAACCAATAGTCTAAAAATATTAACAACAAACAACAGCAGGAGAAGCCAGGCCATATTACCGTGTGTCAAAATGGCCTTTGTAAGGTTAAAATGTTTCAGGCTGAGAACATAACTCTAATGGAAAGTCTGTAAATAATTGTAAAACCTCAATATTACCAAATATAACACAAAAAAAATCATCTCAAGTATTGTGGGTATCAAAATAGATTTATTGAATGATGAAGCGCTACAGCATGTACAGATGGAGCAAAGTTTAACTTAACACTAGTAGAAGTGTGATATAATAGAAGACAACAAACACCATTAAAAAGCCATGGAAAGAGTCAAGTTAACAAGTCAAGTCAAGATGTTATTGTATTTTTCCTTCACCTTCAATAGGATCTTCCACCATAACAACTAAACCCACATAGACAATGTTGTAAGTAACTGATTGCTAGGACACCCAAAGATGCCCCCCTTGTGAATCGAGTTGCATATGCATTCCATAGCTCAATTTAGAGACAGTAGGACTAACCTCAGTGATCCTTGACTCTAACAACTAACCCAAGATAATATTGCAAGTGACTGATTGCCGGAATCTCTTTGATAGGACACCCAAGAATGCCCCCCATCTGAACTGGGATGCACATGCATGTGGCCGCTCAATTTAGAGACAGTAGGACTATCCTCAGCAATTCTTGTTAAGTCCACTTAGATGACATTTTCAGTCTTAGGACTTGTTCATATGGGGCAAGAGGGGGCAGATTTTGGTGCTGAATCCATGGCAGAATCCGCCCCCTCTCAATAGAGGTCTATGTAGACCACTAGCTTCCTTCCAGCTAGCGACCTGCCCTTTCTTCAGGTGGATTCCGCGGCTGATTCTGGACTAGGCCCATTCATTTGGGCCTACTCCGGATCAGGAAGCCGCAACTGTCGGAAGCCATGCCAGTCACGGCAGGCGCATTTTGGTCCTATCTGACGTGGCTTCCCACGTCAAAATCAGGACGAAAATGCGCGGTGCTTATCCTCGCGTGAACTAGCCCTTATAGAGACTGAATTAAGAGGTAGCGCACATGCAAGTCGGGGAACATAAACATCATTCAGATGATCAGTGGGATGTCCCATAGGTGGGACCACCAGAAATGAGACAAGTCAAGACAAGACATGAGAATTTCATGGATTGGTGGTAGGTTATTCTAGTAGGGAAAACCACTTTAAGAGTGTGAAACCTGTATGAGTGCATCCTTGCCTCTACTGGAAGGGCACTGCTGACCCTAATGGCCTACACACCTTGATTTTTATTTTGCCACTCTTACATGTGGTGCCTGTGGGGATAAGGTATGTTTTGCAATACTTATCATGCTGCTACTAGATGACCAATCTAAGAGCTTGTTAGGGACAACAATGGGGTCCCTCAAGGTATGTGGTAGAGATCCAAATCAAAGGTCAAAGATCAGGCCTGGAGAAGTCTCACACATAGATCATGGTGTATCAAGTGGGTTCTAATTTAATGGTGGGAAAAAAGGTACTTTAAGTACAGTACAGACAAAGAACAGGTTGGACTAGTGTAATTAGCATAACATGACTGGTTGTAGAGTTGTAAGATAGTTCTGGCACATGGCTATGGAGGATTACACTCTAACAAGCTCCATTCCATTCATTATTTGCTGCCAGTCGTAGCTCTCGCGCTTTATTGATGTAACCCATTCTACATATAGAATATGGCACAACCCTATCTTGAATTTAAAGGGATTTTCTGAGCTAAAGATATTGATAACCTATCCTCTACATGGGCATCCCCACCATTCATCTATTCACATACATGAAGAATAGAGTTAGAAGTAGAGATGAGCGAGTAGTATTCGATCAAGTAGGTATTCAATCGAATACTACAGTATTCGAAATACTCATACTCGATCTTGCTATTAGAATGGAAAAATTTGATGCAGAACCAGCGTTGATTGGCCGAATGCTATACAGTCGGCCAGTCAACACTGGTTCTTCTCCTACCTTTAGAAGTCTTCTTTGCGCAGCGTCCCCGCAGCGTCTTCTGGCTCTGAATTCACTCTGCCAGGCATGCCTGCGCTACAAGAAAATGGCAGCATGGACTGTAAGCGGCCATTTTCTTTGTAGTGCGGGCATGCGCAGTTGGCTCTGCCCAGGCCCGATGCCTGGCAGAGTGAATTCAGAGCCGGAAGACGCCGTGGGGACGCTGCACGGAGAAGACTTCTCGGAGAATCCAGCCCAACCCTCACTCGTGGACTGGGTAAGTTCAATTTGATCGAATGTTGCCTACCCCTGAAATGATCATTTTTCCCCCATAGAGTTAAATAGGATTCAATATTCGATTCGAGTAGTCGAATATTGAGGGGCTACTCGAAACGAATATCGAATATCAAGTATTTAACTACTCGCTCATCTCTAGTTAGAAGTAGATTGCTCTGTTCACTGTATAGTGTCAAGACCATCAGATCCTAGGAGAGGTCATTGTCACCTAAAAATGAGAACCCCAGGACGTCACTAGTTGAAAGGGTCTCATTTTCTACAAAAACATCTCTCGTAAAATAGACTGTTAAAAATAAGAGTAAAAATGATATTAAACAAATGACATTGGGGACTATTAGGAGCTATGGGATATTTCGAGTTATCGCCTCTATAGAAGCTTTCTGCACCTCCATATAATTTCAGTCCCGGGAGAGTTTCACTGGTTGGGTTTGATGATTGCAAAGCTCTTCTTGGCGCAGCGGTGCAGGCTCTCTCAGAAATCTATATTTTATCCTTGGTTGATCTTCAGATTGAAGTTGCTCTTTGATTTTCCACTGACAACAAATATCACATTGCAGAGCAGACACAACAGTAGATGGTGGGAAAATGTTGAGAGTGATAAAGTGACTAAACTATCTAACACTGAGCAAAATGATATTTACTTCTCCACTATTAGATTTACTCATTGAGAGTAGATACGGGCCACTTAACCCACCACGTCTGTCCATCGATTGATTCACTAGCCCTGGCAAGTTAAATAACATTTATCAAATCTATCTATCTATGCCCCTTACTACACACTCCTCTATTTTCTAGTATTTGTTGGAGGAAAAATATCACATTTATCCTGATAACTGTCACTATAGCACAGAATCCCGGGCTATTGGCCGGCGAGTCAAGTTGTCTAAGTAGAGAATCCAACCAGATGATGAGATCCAACCAGATCGAAACAGCTGTCCTCGATTGAGAGACTATAACCTGGTAATAATCCCAGCGTCATTGCTAAACAAAGGCCTCTTGGAAGGTCGGGCATGAGGCTAAAGGGAGCAGCCATTATTGGGTTATTTCACTGGAATACTGTCTTAAGACAGGCTTGCACATTCCAGTGAGCGCCCTCTATTGGTTTGCAACAATGAGGCAGCAACTGTCTTCCTAATTACATCATGGAAGGCGGATTTGCATATTCTTCCCATAAGTAGAGAATAGAGAAAGATCGACACGCAGAATCCGAGACCGGAAATAATATATAATAGTTCTAAAAATTCTACCAAAAATTGCAGTCATTAAAGGGGTGGTCTCAAGATAAACTTCTCTCCTATCCATAGTAGAAGTTATACATGTCTAATCCTGGTGCCACTCGGCCCCCTCACTTAGTACTAAAACGTGCCCCCTTCCCCTTGTGCTTGCAACAACATACCATTCAATTGGAAGTCCATAGCTCCACCATTATCAACATTAGATGATGGTCCCAGTGGCCAGACCACCATTCAGACACATCCCGCAAATTGGTCATAAGTTGTAATCCTGGGACAGTCCCGTTAACCCTTTCTAGACCTTACTATTTTGGTTGGGTATTTAAATAGGGTCTCCACAGTGCCCGCTTTAATCACAGTCATTAACTCTCTTAAAGCCTCGGTGAAAGTGGCCACAGTAAGGGACCCGGTGATGTATGCGGGTGACGTCATGGGTTCTTTCCAGCCACTTGCGGTGCAGGACTTCTGGTGACGAAAGTATTGTGTGTGCTTAAGAAAGATTGGTGACAGTGACAGTAGTGAAAGAGACAGGTATGATTTTTTTTTTCACCGACCTCCTCTGATTTGTCCAATTTCTTGATGACCCTTTTAATAGCCTCAGTGACAGCATTATCAGTATTGCAGCACTCTCTATTGTTTTTATACTAGTCCATTGTTGTTCTCTGTTATCAGTCATTATTAGAGGATTGTATTCAGAGGAAAGAGATAGGTAGATAGATAGATAGATAGATAGATAGATAGATAGGAGATAGATAGATAGATAGATAGATAGATAGATAGATAAATAGATAGGAGATAGATAGATAGATAGATAGATAGATATATATATATGAGATAGATAAATAGATAGATAGATAAATAAATAGATAGATAGATAGATAGATAATAGATAGATAGATAGATAGATAGATAGATAGATGATAGATAGATAGATAGATAGATAGATAGATAGATAGATAGATAGATAGATAGATAGATAGACCTCTGCACAGTGCTGGTTTTCTAAGCCTTTCTCTCTAGTTTCATGTGTATGTTTCATGGATGTCACTTTGTAGTGTGCTTATGATGTTTCACAGCTGGACTTTACTATGAGTCACAACTGGTGGTCTTTTATAAAGCTGAATATACAAGGATGTGCTTTGTAAGATGGACTTACCGGTCGGGAGTCTAGTTATTAGGAAATCTCTGTAACCTGACGAGGTTATTGAGCTAGCCAACTGGGATTTAGAGGCTTTCTGTCCCCAGGAAACTGGATAGCAAAATACTCACAGTGCATAATAGGGGGCATTGGCCGAGCACCATCATACCCTTAGACAGTCCAATAGATTTCCTTGAAAAAGCTATTTTCTAACTATATATTGTATGTTCTTATAAATATGCGAATGAGGCTCAAGTATCATGGGGGCGTGTTGGACCCTCACATTTACAATTCTGACTATAGAGCCCCTGGAGCCTCGGACACAACACCATTACTTTGAGTCACGTTTGACTATTTATTGGACTATCTAAAGGTGTGTCGGTGCTCAGAGCAATGTCCCTTACAATGCAGTGTGGATATTTGGTATCCAGTTTTCTGATGACAGACTCTATAAAGAGGATCCATCACCAAGTAAAAAAAATGTACATCATTTGATTCTCACTGTTCCCCTAAACAATTGGTGCTTTTCATTTTAAAATTTGACCACCGATTCAAAAGATACGGCCCCGGGAAAGTTATGTGTGAATTAGCTTGGATTCTTCATGTGGGTGGGGACCTTTTGCCAAAAAAAAACAAAACCTCCCACTTGGAAAATAAGAGCCATCACCTTCCAGGGGCCAATCTTTTCAATGGGAACCAGTTGTAAAAGGAAACACACCAAATTATACAGGGGAGCAGCGAGAATGAAATGATGGTATGTAGTAGGTGGTGGCAGGTCCGCTTTAAGGGAGTTGTCTATTGTTCTTCAAGTTCTAATAGGCAAACAGCAAACAGAGATGGGCGGAGCTTGCAAGATTCGTTTAGCAAATATTTGCATGGATCGTCCCCCTGTTTTGGTCTGAAATGGCAATGCTATTATTATACTGTGGGGTCTCTTCAGGAAGAAGCCCAGGGAAGGTTCGGAAACATAATTAACACTGTTACTCACCTCTCCCAGGCTCCTTCATGGTGTCTGGAACACCATCATAGTCCTTTTTTTATCTGTCAATCTTTTCCAGCCTCCTGGGTAATATCACAGGTCCAGGCCCTAATTGATCACATGCAGCTTGAATCAATGGGTCATGATGATCAGTTGTATCACTGAATGTCACCCAAGAGGTCCAAATAAGGACCATAGAGGACCGAGAAGCAGCCCAGGAGAGGGGATAGAAGGTGAATATCAGTATTTATTATGTTTCCACACCTCCCATGGGCCACCACTTAATATACTTCTTGGTTTGCAGAAACCCCAGAATATAATAGCAAACCGCCAAAATTTTGTGGATAGCAAACCGCCAAAATTTTGGAACAATTTGGCCAATTTTTAACAAACATAGTCAACTGCCTCCAAATAGTGCTTCAGTTATCTTTCCAAATAGTTATGTCTAGGAATGTTTTTGCTTTTTGCAAGCCCTTACAGGCAGGAGATGGGTAAGTGATTGGTTAATTTTGCCTCTCAGCGGTTTCTGACTACTACAGGAAAGAACAACTTTTATTGCTACAGCAAAAAATAAGATAATTGATATTACCGTTTCCACTATTATAATTCATTAGAATTATTACTGATTAGAATTGCTAATTATTACACTATTAGAATAGTGATGAGAATTACAATTACTGCAACAATTTCTAAAACAGCAACTAAAAATAACAACACTAATAGAATCATTGATATTACTATTCATTTATTTTTTTATATAATTTTAATTTTCTTTAATATTGCGATTTTACATCGACTCTCTCCATTTCCTATACTAGGTCTTCAGTCTATTCTGGATAGAAGCCAGCACAAGACGTACTTGATGATTTTTTTTTTTTCCAGCCCGGCTATGTGACTGCGATATGCCATGGAGTGGAAATGCTTAATGAATACATTGCAAACACATTTCCTAACTGTGAATTAAACAGAGACATCTGTACATATATTTGCCGAAACTTATTAAAGGCTAATTCTATATGTGACTGGAAAGTCTTGTAAGTTCAGCAAATAATTCTGGTAGTTTTACGTATTTGCACATGGAGAACAGATGATATTACACTCCGTGAGATGAGAAACAGAAGACGAAAATATCATTTCTCTCTCTATCTCTCTGTATATATATATATAATGGTCACCCGTTCACTATAATAGCCACCCAATGTAACAAGAGAAAGAAAACAGGATTGTTTGTGAAAATCAATGGTGGAAATACTTGTTAGGTAAATTGGGTGAGTAAATCCGCACTATTTGGGAATCTTCCAAATTCTTTTTAGGAATTTCGTGTTGTATAAATGGGAATTGCCACGTCCTTGGTATACATATTGTAGAACACCAGGGGCCACATAGTAAAGATACATATTTTAACCCATGCCACGGGTTCTTTGAACACCAACACACTCCTAACCTACCTCAATAGGAGGTTCCCATGTGTGTAGGCTCTGACCACATTGGGGACAAGACTACAGATGCATCTCAGGATTTTTTAAAATTGTGGAGGGGCAGCTTACATAGTGTTTTTTTTTACCTTACCTGATAAAGGATCTATCATTCCAGTACTATATGGTCCAGTCTAGTCCTGACAACATATTCATTGGTCTTATAACTGCTCAGCCAATCACATGTGCCTGAACAGTCATATGAATGATATTTGTGATGTCATCATTTACTATACGATGGGAAACAGAAGCTTCAAGCAATGGGCCATGTAGTCCACAAATGGGAGGTCCTTGGACAAGAGAATAAGACTTGTTTTCTTCTTTATAATACTAGATGCCACCTCCATAATTTTTACCCCTCAGCATGGAATGCCTCATTATTTCCAGGGGTTACAATAAAATTTTACTGCTTTGGTATGGACACCCTTAGGCTATATTCACATGATCGTTGTACAAAATGGCCATGAAAAATATTTGTTTTGCATTGGGAAGGGGGGCGTTTTTAGTGCATGAAGGGTTCAGTGAAAACAGATAAAAATAGAACATGACCAGTATTTTGGCAGAATATTCTAGCGGCCGATACATTCACATGAATTTTAATGTGATTATTAATGATGTTTATAGAAATATAGGGCAGTGATTCATAAAGTGGTCCAGGTGGATCCCCAGGGGTCCACGGGAGACTCGACGGGGGTCATCGTTAGATCTAATCTTCACATTTTTTAACGAGTTTTGGGAATATGGTAGAAATGTAGCAGTAGGGGGTCCACCGAAACCAGTAAAATTTTGAAAGTGGTCTACGAGAAAAAATGGTTTGGGAACCACTGATATAGGGTAAGACCACTTTCATATAGTACCGTTTTAGATTTTTTACCCAATTTTTCTCCAAAAACTAGAGTTGATACATTAAAGAGACATATACCGTATTTTTCGGACTATAAGACGCACTTTTTTTTCCAAAAATTTCAGAGGAAAATGAGGGTGCGTCTTATAGTCTGAATGGCCGCGCTACTGTCACCGCTGGTTTCCTTCAGCGGCAGTATCGCGGCAGTCTGCAGGCCCCGGCAGCTAAGACAGTCCCCGGCATCTGCTGTAATAGACCGGCGGATGACGGGGAGTGTCTTAGCTGCCGGGGCCTGCAGATTGCCGCGATACTGCCACCGCTGGTTTTCTTCAGCGGCAGGAGCGTGACAATACTGCAGGCCCCGGCAGCTAAGACACTCCCCGGCATCCGCCGGTCTATTACAGCAGATGCCGGGGACTGTCTTAGCTGCCGGGGCCTGCAGATTGCCGCGCTACTGCCGCTGAAGAAAACCAGCGGTGACAGTAGTGCGGCCATGCTGCAAATCCGCTCCTCCTCCGCAGGTCCTGGCAGTCAGTTAGCCCCGGGTCCGGTCCCCACCGGCCCCATACCTTTAGTGATGCAGGTCGGCTCCTGCACGGCGAGGCCGCAGGAGCCGACCTGTTCCGATGACAGCCGGGAGCCTAATGAAGGCTCCCAGGTCTGTCATAGATATATATTACTATCGCGGCTGGTCTATGACCCTCTGCGATAGTAATGTATAGAATCTCCCATAGACGGCAATACACTTGTATTGCCGTCTATGGGACTTGCAATCAAATGATTGCAGGTTCAAGCCCCCTAGGCGGGGGATATTAAAATAGTAAAAAAAAAAAAAAAAAAACACTTAAAAAAAATATAATAAAAAATAAAATAAATAAAAGTTCACCTCCTTTCCCTAGAATACATATAAAAGTATAACATTACTGTGAAACATACACATTAGGTATCCCTGTGTCTGAAAATGCCCGGTCTACTAATATTTTTATGTACAGTGAACGTCAAAATCAAAAGTGCTAAACTGCCGGGTTTTTCTCTCTGTTTTGCCTCTGAATTAAATAAAAGGTGATCTAAGCAATAAACATTTCCCAAAATGGTATATCTAAAAAGTACACCTGGCCCCACAAAAAAAACGCCCTATACATCCCCGTACAGCTGCAGGGTCACCTGTCAATGTGGCCTTGCAGCTGTTCCAAAACTACAACTCCCATATATTAAATATTTTACCATTTTTTGTCTGAAAATTTTTTTCCCCTATTTTTCTCCTCTAAAACCTGGGTGCGTCTTATAGTCCAGTGCGTCTTATAGTCCAAAAAATATTCCAAAATAGTCCAAAAAATTCCATTCTTTATTTAATTCTAATTACTCTTCCTTTTTTCTTGCTTCTTACAAGGACATAGAGGAGATCAAGATTGGTATGTGAAACACCAGCCCTGATAAATCTCCTTCTATATTTTATTTTCTTATATCTTATACTACTAGTGATTTAACCACTTCAGTACCGGGCCAATTTGTGCTCCAGGACCAGACACATTTTAGGTTTATTATGTATGTGCAGTTTTGAGGTCTGTAAAATTTTTCTCGTATGTCTTAGTCAACTAATTTTTGCGTCTTTTTTCGGGGACACATAGGGCTTTATTTTTATGTTATTTTTATTTTCAAATGTGTTTTAATTTTTTTTATATCCAGGAAAATATAAACAAAATAGGAGGGAAATTGTGTCTGGTTTTCAATTTATAATTTTTTAAAATTTAATAACACAAAGTGTCAGTGAAAAACTTTATAATATAGTTTTTCCTCTCCCTTATGGTCATTTTTATTTTGTATGGTGTCGTCGGGGGTGGGGCTATAACCTTTAATAACGGCGTTTTAATAGCGTATTATTTATTTATTTTTTATTATTATTTTATTTACATTTTTTAAAAACTTTTTTATTATATTTTTATTTTATATTTTTTCCAGATTGTGTCCCCATAAGGTGATAAGAGACTTTTGGGGACATCTGATCACTTTTTTTTTTGTACTTGAGGCTGATTTCTCCTATAACTGGGGCTGCTACATTTAACCTCAGTTACAGGAGAAATACAGCCTCCTGCACACTGTATACACAGTATGCAGAGCTGATCTGGGGTTCTGTACACAGTATACAGAGCTGATCTGGGGTCCTGTAGGACCCAGCAGCTCTGGCAGGACACTGCTCCCAGCAGATCACGTGTCTGCCGGGTCAGAGGGCAGCTGATTTATGGCTGCGTCCATAGCAGTGTATACAGCGCTCATTGAGCGCTGTATACACAGCGATCGAGATAGCAGAGGAGGTAATAAATCTTCTCTGCTATCTGTCTGGGAGCTCCGGCTGAAGTTACAGCCGGCTCCTAGTGAAAGCAGCTGCACGATCTCCGTGCAGCTGTTGTGTTCTGACTGGACGTACAGGCACGTCCTGTCAGAACTAGGCAACCACTTCCCAGAAGTATATAGTCTATGGGCGGTCCGGAAGTGGTTAAAAAAAAATAAAAAATCATCCATGGATACTAATAATTAAAACATGTTAATTTAAAAAAAAAAAAAAAAAAATCTGTATTAAAAATGAAATTACTGTACATTTAAAAAAAAAAAAAAAAATTCAGAACAATAATTAAAATGATAAAAATATGATTTCTAAAACCTTTAACTATCCAAGGAAAATCATCATCAATTTAAGCTGAAAGGCAAAATTACCATTCGCAAGATATTATATCGCGGCACATCACGGTCAACCATGGAGTCAAGCTGATGAAATAATTTTCTGAAAAATTGGATACAATAAAAAAAAATGTTGGCAATTGTTCTGACAAATCCAAATAATTACTTAATCATTTTTATTTCCCACATGGTTCTTAGAAAATGTCTCATGATTCTTTTGAAGACATCTGGTTTCCTAAAGCGAACGATTTATACAAAAAAAAAAAATCGATGTAAGATTTTTTAAAAGTTGTTAAAAATGATCTGCCATAATACGTTTCAAGCAAATTCGAAGTAACAGCATTTTCACTGTGTATTTTCCAAAGACTCAGAGTCTGTTGATAAAACCGCCAATCTCCTTTGCTCCAAAGTCCTACGGTTCTTTGTGCTTTAGAGTAACATCTGTTTTATTCAATATCTTTTTCACATTTAAGAATGACATGGAAATGTAAATGCTTTAGGTCCCCAAAAAAACCTTTCCATCTGCTACAAAAGCCAAGTCTAATTACCATCTTTTCCATGCTGTCCCTAGAGTTCTCTACTTAGAAATCATGTTGGATTTACATGAAATTAGAATAAAAAGTTGCTTTCTTTCGACTAGAAGAAGCTGTTGTACCAGTAAAGAACTTTTCTTGAGGCGATACGTCATGTTGGGTAATGCTTCTTAGGCAAAAAATATGATGTCTTAGTCAATAGTAAGCCATGGATCTGATGTACTAATATCCAGTGCTCTATGTAGAGCGGGGTTTTAATAATGCGCATATTTGGGCATTGAACTGAGTTTTTCCGCTATAATGTATGAGTGCGAATTACGATCAGTGGTAGAAATACAAGACAGGACTCTTAGGGTAAGCTCACCTGGCGATTTTTGGTAGCCGCAACTGAAAGCTGGTGCACTGCATCGGAATCCAGCCGTGAACTCTGCTCCAGATTAGGCCCAATGAATGGGCCTAGTCCAGAGGAGGGAGTGTCTTCAGGCCGAATCGCGAGGTGACTCGGCCTGAAGAATGAGAACCTCACTTCTTTTTTTCCAGGAGCCCGGAAAAAAATCCTGGGCAGCTTCCATTGATTTTAATGGGAGCCGTCTTTTTGATCAGGATTTTGAGGCAGACACGGACTCAAAATCCTGACCAAAAATCTCAGAGTGAATTTACCCTTAGAATGAGGGTCATCATATCCTCCATATCATTTCTTCAAATCTTTGGCCAATTCTTCATTCCACCATTTGTAAAAATGCTATTTTATTGGGGATGGGAGTCCAAGTTTGGTTTTCACCATCCATTAGCAATCCACTCTTTCTCTAAGGACCTCAGTCACAACTTCACGCTCTGCCTCTATGGTATGTCTGTCCTTAGTGAAGATCAAGGTCTGTAGAGCTTTATAACTTTATATATTAGAACTAGAGACGAGCGAACAGTAAAATGTTCGATATTCGATATTCGTTTTGACTAGTCCTTCAATATTCGACTACTCGAATAGAATATCGAATCCTATTATAGTCTATGGGGAAAAATGCTCGTTTCAGGGGTAGGCAACATTCGATCAAATAGAACTTACCAAGTCCACGAGTGAGGGTTGGGCTGGATCCTCCAAGAAGTCTTCTCCATGCAGCATCCCCGCAGCGTCTTCCAGCTCTGAATTCACTCTGCCAGGCATCGGGCCTGGGCAGAGTCGACTGCGCATGCCCGCACTACAAGAAAATAGCCGCTTACAGTCAAAGCGGCCAATTTCTTGTAGCGCGGGCATGCGCAGTTGGCTCTGCTCAGGCCCGATGCCTGGCAGAGTGAATTCAGAGCCGGAAGACGCCGCAGTGACGCTACGCGGAGAAGACTTCCAAGGGTAGGAGAAGAACCAGCGTTGATTGGCGGACTGTATAGCATTCGGCCAATCAACACTGGTTCTGCATCAAATTTTTCCATTCGAACAGCGAGTAGTATTCAATCGAGCACGAGTATTTTGAATACCGTTGTATTCAATCGAATACTACTCGCTCATCTCTAATTATAACCATCATATGAGTTTTGTCGCAAATATTTTCATGCTTCGACCCATCAAAGTTGTGGTCAATTTCCGTATAGCCCACCAATAGTTGTGTGAAACAAGTGGTCAAGCTAAATTTTAGTGGGGATGCTTAAAATATGGAGAGGTGAGTAACACTCTCCTACTTACTGGTGTCCGCGTTAGAAAGAATTAGGAGAAACAATATCTAAAATGTTAAAAAGGGGCAAGTGTAGACCTTTTGATCCAAATCGACCAATCATATTTATTATACCAAAAAAAGAAGCTCACCATTCATGTTTACCTACGCAAAGAACGCAAACTTAAAAAAAAAAGTTTTAATGGGGCCAATGGGCAAAAAAGGAAAGAACCACTGCTCATCATTTTGTTCTTGTAATAACACCATCATGGCTGGTCTAGGCTATAGAAATGGTTAATGGTAAATCCCATTATATCCTGATGCAAAAGACTTTAAAGGGGTTATCCATGATTTTTTCCTTACGATAAACCATACCTAAAAAAAATGAGGACAACCCCTTTAATGTTGATCAAAATGATCCCTCAGAACCGAACCGAAACTTCTCCAAAAATTGATTGGAGACCTCCCTACTTCTAGGCTACGTGGGAGAAGTAACAACTCCTTTGTTCCCCACTTCAAGAGGTTATTCTTTTTAGGGACCTTATTAAAGTTGCCCCAAAGGACCATTAAGTATACATTGTAATATCTTCACCAACTCAGACGGTAACTTCAGATAAAGTTCACCATCCCTGTTGTCCAAGGGAGCTTCTAATCTTCCATAAGAATCCATAAAGCAAATTTACCTTCCTTCTATAACCCCAGTACAATTATTTTGCTCGGTAATGCACAACGATGAATATATTTTGCCCAGAGTTACATCAAGAACAGTCATTAAGCGCTGATCCAAGCTGATCTGTATGAGGCATAAATAACAAGTGAATCAACACGGGTACGATGAATTAATGCTCTATCGTATGCGGAAACAGCGAGACCGTTGACCCAAGGAAACAAAGTTGTTATATCACTCATATGAAATGCCAAGCTATGTTCTCAAGAAGTTTCCTCAAGCAGAACAAATATTGGTTTCTTATTATTAAAATTCAAGCACACAGTGAACAGCTCTGGCCATCATGAATTATATTAGCGTGACATGACCTACGGTTTGCCAAAGCAAATAAAAGTAATGTGTAGTATAAAAGCTTCTTTTCATGAGTCGTGATGATTCACCACACAAGCTGAAATGTTATCTTCTTTCAATTATAAGCTTTTGTAATAAATGTACTATGTAGATTCCTGAGAGAATGACCAAAGTCTTAATAAAAGCTCAATGTATGGGGATGTCTCTTTAGTTTTTGCTGATGTCCTGCATATTAATATTTATACAGGGGAAAATATTTGTGATAATGTATTATATTCAGATTAAAGAGGTAATCCAGGTATAGTCTCCCCCATGAGTCCCTAACGTCCAACAAATATTAATGAAACTTATGAATGATGTTCTTTGGCCATTGGGTAGATGTCCTATCAAGACAACCACCCAGCATGCAGTCTCTCTATGCCCAGGAGATAGAGGACTCAATTTCTCTAACCTATCTATCTGCAGGGCTGGGGTGATATGCTGGATATAGTGACACTAACATATCTGTTTGCAGGTTTGGGGTGATATGCTGGTTCTGGTGATACTAACCTATCTATCTGCAGGGCTGGGGTGATATGCTGGATCTGGTGCCACTAACCTATCTATCTGCAGGGCTGGGGTGATATGCTGGTTCTGGTGACACTAACCTATCTGCAGGGCTGGGGTGATATGCTGGTTCTGGTGACGCTAACCTATCTATCTGCGGGGCTGGGGTGATATACTGGATCTGGTGCCACTAACCTATCTATCTGCAGGACTGGGGTGATATGCTGGTTCTGGTGACACTAACCTATCTGCAGGGCTGGGGTGATATGCTGGTTCTGGTGACACTAACCTATCTATCTGCACGGCTAGGGTGATATGCTGGTTCTGGTGACACTAACCTATCTATCTGCAGGACTGGGGTGATCTGCTGAATCTGGTGACAGTAACCTATCTATCTGCAGGGCTGGGGTGATATGCTGGTTCTGGTGACACTAACCTATCTATCTGCAGAGCTGGGGTGATATGCTGGGGTCTGGTGACACTAACCTATCTATCTGCAGGACTGGGGTGATATGCTGGGTCTGGTGACACTAACCTATCTATCTGCAGGGCTGGGGTGATATGCTGGTTCTGGTGACAGTAACCTATCTATCTGCAGGACTGGGGTGTTATGCTGGTTCTGGTGACAGTAACCTCTAACCTATCTATCTGCAGGGCTGGGGTGATATGCTGGTTCTGGTGACAGTAACCTATCTATCTGCAGGGCTGGGGTGATATGCTGGTTCTGGTGACACTAACCTATCTGCAGGGCTGGGGTGATATGCTGGTTCTGGTGACAGTAACCTATCTATCTGCAGGGCTGGGGTGATATGCTGGGTCTGGTGACACTAACCTATCTATCTGCAGGGCTGGGGTGATATGCTGGTTCTGGTGACAGTAACCTATCTATCTGCAGGGCTGGGGTGATATGCTGGTTCTGGTGACACTAACCTATCTGCAGGGCTGGGGTGATATGCTGGTCCTGGTGACAGTAACCTATCTATCTGCAGGGCTGGGGTGATATGCTGGGTCTGGTGACACTAACCTATCTATCTGCAGGGCTGGGGTGATATGCTGGTTCTGGTGACAGTAACCTATCTATCTGCAGGACTGGGGTGATATGCTGGGTCTGGTGACACTAACCTATCTATCTGCAGGGCTGGGGTGATATGCTGGTTCTGGTGACAGTAACCTATCTATCTGCAGGGCTGGGGTGATATGCTGGTCCTGGTGACAGTAACCTATCTATCTGCAGGGCTGGGGTGATATGCTGGGTCTGGTGACACTAACCTATCTATCTGCAGGGCTGGGGTGATATGCTGGTTCTGGTGACACTAACCTATCTGCAGGGCTGGGGTGATATGCTGGTTCTGGTGACACTAACCTATCTATCTGCAGGGCTGGGGTGATATGCTGGTTCTGGTGACACTAACCTATCTATCTGCAGGACTTGGGTGATCTGCTGGATCTGGTGACAGTAACCTATCTATCTGCAGGGCTGGGGTGATATGCTGGGTCTGGTGACAGTAACCTATCTATCTGCACGGCTGGGGTGATATGCTGGTTCTGGTGACACTAACCTATCTATCTGCAGGACTGGGGTGATCTGCTGGATCTGGTGACAGTAACCTATCTATCTGCAGGGCTGGGGTGATATGCTGGGTCTGGTGACAGTAACCTATCTATCTGCACGGCTGGGGTGATATGCTGGTTCTGGTGACACTAACCTATCTATCCGCAGGGCTGGGGTGATATGCTGGTTCTGGTGACACTAACCTATCTATCTGCAGGGCTGGGGTGATATGCTGGGGTCTGGTGACACTAACCTATCTATCTGCAGGACTGGGGTGATATGCTGGTTCTGGTGACACTAACCTATCTATCTGCAGGGCTGGGGTATCTTCAAAGATCAATCTCTATGTATCTTAGACTATAACTCATTTACTCCTTGTGTTCCTGTGTGTGTCACATACATTGCAAAATTTTGGTGTATGCTTGTGCGGCCTGTGCTACACATTTTAAGTCACTCCAGACAATTATTTCTCAGAATTTTTAACAACTGGTAAACTCTTAAAACTAACTTTTTCCCAAACTTTTCCCCTCCATTTGATTATGTATCAGTAGAGAAGCTGGAGGATTTATGTGGTATTTCTTTGGGGCTTTTTTCAATTAAATTAGTCTTGAAAGTTAACATTGCGCCGAACAAATGTGATTTTCAGACTTGTTTTGTATAACGCTGATTTAATTATCATAATTCTCAGAACTACATGATATTTAATAATTTCCCATTAAAACAATTAAAATGGAACTATTTATAGCAGGTCAGGATTTCATTGTACTCTGCCATTTGCTACTGGGCTTAAGATAATAATACGAGGAAAGATGAAATGATACATCAGAAGTAATTAAAATCAAAAGTAATTATAAGTAATAAATATTCAGAACTTGGCGGAAAGCTAATGAATATCAAATAAGGCAGCGATTACTACACCCATCCTGTATCGCGGCGTTTCATCTCAATATAATAAAATCTATGTGGACATGTGCAATAGGACTCGTCAATCCACTGCCAGGTCTAGCGGGTGGAGAACCAAAGTACAATGAGCCAATTCCAAGCAATATGGCGTATTTCTATGTGATAGTAATCGAGAATCTATATCTGTCACTTGATAGTTATCGGAGGAAATATTACGACACCATGATTTGACTTGCCAATGAGATGGCGAGTCTTGTCATGTTATATCACATTAATCGACTCTACGTATTTTTTCTAGTGATGAGCGAACAGTAAAATGTTCGAGATTTGATATTCGTTTCGACTACTTGAATCGAATATTGAACCCTATTATACTCTATGGGGGGGAAATGCTCATTTCAGGGGTAGGCAACGTTCGATCAAATTATACTTACCAAGTCCACGAGTGAGGGTCAGGCTGGATCCTCCGAGAAGTCTTCTCTGTGCAGCGTCCCCGTGGCGTCTTCCGGCTCTGATTGAGTACTACTCGCTCATCTCTAAAGTTTACATGCAATCGACAACATTTACTCAGTTTTTTTAATAATCACTCGAGTAATGGTACCCATATACAATGTGGGAAATTTAGCAACTGGGGATAATACAATGGCGCATGTTTGGCACATTTCTCGCACCAAATGTGCACCACAATCCCCATTCTACGCTTTGTTCAGGAAGGCATGGCGGGCGGGGGGGGGGGGGGGGTTGAACCATGTGAACATGGCTCATTTTATAAATGCCGTCAGATGAACTCCACTCAAATTTTATTATTAAAAAATCACAACGCGTTTCAGGCTATATATAGCCCTTTCTTAAGTGCAAATAACACAGCCTGATGGGCCACATGCGCATCTAGCCTGACATTCTGTGTTATTTGCACTTGAGTAATGGCTATCTATAGCCTGAAACGCGTCGTGGTTTTTAACTAATAAAATCTGAGTGGAGTTCATCTTTTAAATTTGGACCCATGAGCAAAATTGTTCCCTTCGAAGTCCTTGGTCTTCCTTTCCATTGTGATTGCCTGGTTAGCCAGTGTTAGTGGTTACCGCTGCCTCCTTAGCCTTTGGTTTCCCACATCACACAGTTGTTGGCGTTGTGCCACTTCAACATCCAAAGGTGTCCAGCTTTTCCATCTCTCTATAAAATAAAAAAATTTCCTGCACTGTCTTCCTTTTGTTTTTTATTTCCTTTTACAAATGGATCTGATGGGTCCCAACAAAATTGTAGCCGACCATATTGATTGCAGGTGACCATTATAAGACTATCCAGTATGGCAGATCCCCGTTAAGGGGATATTGAGACAAAGGATCTCTGTGGCTTTAAATTTTTTGGAAAAAAAAAATATGAATATGGATATATATATATTAGGTCCCATTAAATTCCTTCCCATGTGTAGCGGCATACACAGATACAGTAAATACAGTCATTCCTAGGCCTCTCAATCATCTCTTCCACCGATAACAAGATTTTATATATTCGCTGCCTCCACCAGGAAAACCAACTAATATGTATAATAAATCAGGAAACCTCAACGTCAGTCTATAACAACGTTAACCGATCATGTTACATTTCAGATGGAGAATCTTATGGAAAATGCCCAAGAAAGGTGTAATTATTCCTAGTAGGGAAATACGACTTCATTAATCAAATCAATCAAATCAGAAAATATGGGGCGGATAGCGCGGTACAACCCCGTCACATATTATATTATCTAAATGTCATGGATTACAGATTGTCCCTCAGGTTCCCAAGTATTATGGGACTCTGGTGACACAATCCAGGTGCTTTTGTGAAGGAGAGTCATTTATTATACATAGAAAAAAATAAGTCTGCTTGGGAACGGGAAGCTTATGACGAAAGATGCCAATGGAGAGAGTTGTCGATTTTGAGGAATTTTCTTTGAAATGTTCCTTAAAAAGGTTCTTTGATATGGACAATACGAAGATCACAAACTGGTTTCCATCTGATGTACAGTTTAGAACTTCATTAGAAAAGAAGTGTGTACCTGAGCAGGGACGTAGCTTTATGGGGTACAGCAGTAGTAGTCGTTGGACTGTAGGAGGCCCCAAAGATTCCTCTACCCCATAAAATATATCACTGTTTTAAAAGGCACAAGAGGGCCTATGGAGTCAGATGCAGGACCAATTTTATATGAAGCTTTCAAAATATTCCAGAGTCAGAGATTGGTCTAGTGATTTCACAGTCCTGGGCTCAAGGCAGGTAAGGGCCCCGTTACAGACTCCATTGGGTCCCAAGAGTTTCAAGTTACACCTTTGTACCTGAGGATTTCCCCAAACTTAGGAGAAACAGATCTATACGGCTGAAGTACGTATGGTGAAACCTCAATTGACACTTACGTACATGCAATTGTGTCCATAAATTTGTCACATGGTCATACAGTGTATTGGTGTACATTTAGGAGAATCAACTTCAAAAAACTAAATATAGACATCAATGGCTGTAGCGGTCCGGGGTGATAGAACTCTCCAAAGTTTCAACAGAACCTCCATCGTGACATGTAAAATACCCCAAGTACAGTCATGGCTGTGACCAATGGAACCATTCAGTCAATGATGAGCTTTAGATAAACCTCCAAAATATTCAGGGGTTCCAGAAAACCATCCTGTGAATGGAGCTGAATAGGGCTGTACAACTTTTTCCTTATACGAGTTGTACTAATCAATGTTAGTGGATCATCTCTCTTCTCCTGAAGAACATCCACCTATTTTTTTAAGTTCCCTCATAAGGAACTCTTCATTACACCCAATGTCTATCTTCAGGATCATTGCAGGTGGAAATGAAAAAATTTAGCCATGAGGCACTTTAGGTCATCCCTGGTCAATATACCTATTCCATCCATGGAGCACGAAGAAACAAAAAGTTGGAATTCTCCAACCCATACAGCTCTTCTCTTCTTTTCTTCCATGTTTCCACGAAATTATCCCATTGCCCCATCTTCTCATATCATGCCATATGGCCCACAGCCCCATCACGATCTTTCTCCATCGTCATTCTTTGGTGGCTTCTTTCCATCACTCATGGTCCAAGAAGTTTATTAGATGATGGGAATTCTCTAAACTCAACTACTCTCTTTATTTAACGTCGCTATAACAAAAATAGTCTCGAAACCATTTCTATCTTTCATAGACGGTTTTATTTTTAGCTGAACCATTTCCTTGAGGAAACCCGTCCATTGAGATAGAGAATTATGCAAAACAGCCACCTTGGGATCAGAAAGCCCCTCAAAAGTAGGATTGGTGAGGTGGTTAATCCGTAGCAGGCGCACTGGATCTACTAAGCTTTACATGATAGCTGCAGCTGCAGCGTCTGATGTGGCGGATGGGAAATAAATCTCAGAGGTGACAGGCAGAAATTAATTTGATCGATTTATTTCTCTCTGTTCAGTGGTAGGGGCATAAATGCCTTTTACATCCAGAAAGTGCACATTTATGCTGTTCCCTGTGCAGAAAGTAAATTTATAGTACCTAACTAACAGAATTCTTTCTCTGAAGGTCAGGGATAAATGTGTACATCCATCTACTTTTACCAATCCTTGCAGTATCTATTTTTTACCCCCTGAAGTTTGCAAGGAACTGTCGGCTTTTTGTCTTAGCTGTCACAACACAGTGTATAAAAAAAAACTGGCAATCTACATGCGCCTGGAGAAGGAAACTGGAGCTTGCCAATTGTTTCTAGAGTAAAGAAAGGTAGAACGCTACGGTAAATGAATCCGGTAAACAGCTGCAGCAACATTTTATCTTGTCTTCTTTCAATGGATTTCAATGGATTTTGTTCAGTGAGTAGAGATGAGCGAACACTAAAATGTTCGAGGTTCGAAATTCGATTCGAACAGCCGCTCACTGTTCGAGTGTTCGAATGGGTTTCGAACCCCATTATAGTCTATGGGGAACATAAACTCGTTAAGGGGGAAACCCAAATTCGTGTCTGGAGGGTCACCAAGTCCACTATGACACCCCAGGAAATGATACCAACACCCTGGAATGACACTGGGACAGCAGGGGAAGCATGTCTGGGGGCATAAAAGTCACTTTATTTCATGGAAATCCCTGTCAGTTTGCGATTTTCGCAAGCTAACTTTTCCCCATAGAAATGCATTGGCCAGTGCTGATTGGCCAGAGTACGGAACTCGACCAATCAGCGCTGGCTCTGCTGGAGGAGGCGGAGTCTAAGATCGCTCCACACCAGTCTCCATTCAGGTCCGACCTTAGACTCCGCCTCCTCCGGCAGAGCCAGCGCTGATTGGCCGAAGGCTGGCCAATGCATTCCTATGCGAATGCAGAGACTTAGCAGTGCTGAGCCAGTTCTGCTCAACTACACATCTGATGCACACTCGGCACTGCTACATCAGATGTAGCAATCTGATGTAGCAGAGCCAAGGGTGCACTAGAACCCCTGTGCAAACTCAGTTCACGCTAATAGAATGCATTGGCCAGCGCTGATTGGCCAATGCATTCTATTAGCCCGATGAAGTAGAGCTGAATGTGTGTGCTAAGCACACACATTCAGCACTGCTTCATCAAGCCAATACAATGCATTAGCCAGTGCTGATTGGCCAGAGTACGGAATTCGGCCAATCAGCGCTGGCTCTGCTGGAGGAGGCGGAGTCTAAGGTCGGACCTGAATGGAGACTGGTGTGGAGCGATCTTAGACTCCGCCTCCTCCAGCAGAGCCAGCGCTGATTGGTCGAGTTCCGTACTCTGGCCAATCAGCGCTGGCCAATGCATCCCTATGGGAAAAAGTTTATCTCACAAAAATCACAATTACACACCCCAAAAAGTTATTTTTAATAACATTCCCCCCTAAATAAAGGTTATCCCTAGCTATCCCTGCCTGTACAGCTATCCCTGTCTCATAGTCACAAAGTTCACATTCTCATATGACCCGGATTTGAAATCCACTATTCATCTAAAATGGAGGTCACCTGATTTCGGCAGCCAATGACTTTTTCCAATTTTTTTCAATGCCCCCGGTGTCGTAGTTCCTGTCCCACCTCCCCTGCGTTTTTATTGGTGCAAAAAAGGCGCCAGGGAAGGTGGGAGGGGAATCGAATTTTGGCGCACTTTACCACGCGGTGTTCGATTCGATTCGAACATGGCGAACACCCTGATATCCGATCGAACATGTGTTCGATAGAACACTGTTCGCTCATCTCTATCAGTGATATTGGAAACCTACTATACCCAAAAGGTTGTGCCCTTAACCCAACCCTTCAATATAGTCATGGATTGCGTGATGTAGTATGTAGTCGTGCAATGCAAATGTCGTCAATATTCACCGTGACACACTTGTCGTAGTCTGAAATGGTTGTATACCTTAGAAAGTTCAGATACACATCAGCATAGAGGTAAGTATAAATTAGGACTGTGGTCTCTCATGAGTGCTAAAAGTCTCTCAGTGTCCATTTAACTTGGTCGCAGCATTAGCGTTACTCATAAGCACATCAAACTGGATTGGTCAAACCTCTGCATGTGGAATCGGCTTGTCCAAACCTGCTCACGTGGAATCGGATTGTCCAAACCTTCTCACGTGGAATTGGATTGTTTGAACCTCCTCACATGGAATCGGATTGTCCAAACCTTCTCATGTGGAATTGGATTGTCCAAACCTCCTCATGTGGAGTTGGATTGTCCAAAACTCGTCATATGGAATTGGATTCTCCAAACTTCCTCTCGTGGAATTGGATTGTCTAAGCCTCCTGTCGTGGAACTGGATTGTCCAAACCTCCTCATATGGAATTGGATTGTCCAAGTCTCCTCTCGTGGAATTAGATTGTTAAAACCTCCTCACGTGGAACTGGATTGTCCAAATCTCCTCACATGGAATTGGATTGTCTAAACCTCCTTACATGGAACTGGATTGTCCAAACCTCCTGCAACAAGTGTTTCTGCAGCTGTGTCAATATGTTGAGAGTGAGCGACAAAGTTTTGCTTTTTATTCCCAAACTAAGACGTTTTGCCCAGTAGGGAAAAATATACAGAAGGAGTACTCATTGAGGTAGATCAACACAACAGTTCAGATGATGCATGAGTTTGTGGATGACCACTACTCTTTTATTCCCTCACTGTATCAAATTTCATATATTATTAATTCTTTATACAACTGATACAATATATATATATATATATATATATATATATATATATATATATATATAATTTTGGTATAGCATATAATAATATATTATTATTAGAAGAACGTGAAGGACTGAGCACAGTGTCCTCATATTACCCAGGATAGGGGGGGGGGGGGTCTTTAAACACTACAGATGATTTCTAAACATCTTTATCCATACCAAAGCAATTACGCAACAGCAATTTCCAATTTGAGTGAATAAAATAGCCGAACACTAAAGAAAATGAGCTTAGATGGTAGAAAAAGCTGAGCTTTGTGTCAAGACAAGAAAACATATAATTGGTTTAGATTTCACAACAGATTTTATTATTGAAATCAGTCTGAATTCATAGTCATTTACTATTAGTCCAGAATTAGGACATTATTTTATTTTCTAGGTTGTGGTGTTTTGGTGTGGTAGTCACAATGCACCCCATATTAGTCAGAGTGCCCCTGAAAAATGGCAGCCAACACAACCCAAAGGGCAGAGTTACAGTATCCCAACAACAGTTCATGTCACAAGCGCCTACATACAATAGTAGTGATAGCCTAAGTCTAACAGTGTCAGGGAATCTCATATAAAGAGTGTCAGACATAGAACCCTACATAGTACTGTCAAAGTGGGTTTCCTCATTGTTTCCTTCAGGTTTATTCCAGCCTCCTGGGTAACATAACAGGCCCCATGGGATTGCCAAGGTCTGTGATCGAGCCTGAGTTGTGACATGGGTTACTCTTTCATGAGACTTGTGTTAAAGAAGAACTATGACTTTGGTGCACCCCAAATACACACGCGAACAAAATTGTTGGTCCTCCTTGTTTAATGGAAGAAAAACCCACAATGGTCACAAAATAACTTGAATTTGAAAAAAGTAATAAATAAAAATTCTATTAAAATGTACAAATGAAAGTCAGACTTTGCTTTTCACTTCAACAGAATTTTTTTGAAAAATAAAACTCATGACGCAGGCCTGGACAGAAATGATGGTTCCCATAACGTAATATTTTGTTGCATAACCTTTTGAGGCAATAGCTGCGATCAGACGATTCCTGTAACTGTCAATGAGACTTCTGCACCTCTCAGCAGGGATTTTGGCCCCCTCCTCATGAGCAAACTGCTCCAGTTGTCTCGGGTGTGATGGGGGCCTTTTCCAGACGGCATGTTCCATGCTCCTTCCAAAGATGCTCAATAGGATTTAGGTCAGGGCTCATAGAAGGCCACTTCAGAATAGTCCAGTGTTTTCCTCTTAGCCATTCTTTGGTGTTTTTAGCTGTGTGTTTTGGGTCATTATCTTGTTGCAAGACCCATAACCTGTGACTGAGACCAGGCTTTCTGACACTGGGCAGCACATGTCTCTCTAGAATCCCTGGATAGTCTTGAGATTTCATTGTACCCTGCACAGATTCAAGACACCCTGTGCCAGATGCAGCAAAGCAGCCCCAGAACATAACAGAGCCTCCTCCATGTTTCCCAGTAGGGACAGTGTTCTTTTCCAGATATGCTTCATTTTTCCATCTGTGAACATCGAGCTGATGTGCCTTGCCAAAAAGTTCGATTTTCATCTCAGCTGTCCATAGGACATTTTCCCAGAAGCTTTGTGGCTTGTCCACACTTGGTTTGGTTATTATTACTTTTGTCAGATTCAAATTATTTCTGTGACTATTGTGGGTTTTTCTTTCATTAAACAAGGGATACCAACAATTTTGTCCACATGTGTAACTACTGAGACTCAATCACAGACATCAGTGGTCCCCCACGGCCTGTGGCATGACCCACAAAGTTGGAAGAGACCAGAAAGACAAAAGAGCCTGAAGCTTCAAGTGAACTCATGATGGGTAAGGGAAGGAGAGTATAATTGTCTATTATGTTTTAGCACATCCCCTGGATCTCCACTGTTACTGTGGGATTTGAATAATAATAATAATAATAATAATAATAATAATAATAATAATAATAATAATAATAATAGAACTTCCAGTGTAACTGAACAAGCTCAGTCCAAAACTAAACAAATGGAAATTTTTGTAGTCAATATTTGTGAAAAAAAATCTTGTGAAGTTTGCCCATATTTAGACCAGATATACTTCATGGGTAAATAATCTTTACTATAAGCAGCCTGATACAATGTCACAAAGTGATATATGGACTATCCTATATATGTCTATAGGTGATTATGCAGTAGGGATAGGTGAACTGACACCTTTCAAGGCTTTTGTTATCATGTGATAATGTGGTAAATTGGTTTCCTGAGAAATTGCATCGGATAACTAGACTGGAGATGAGTTAGGTGTGGACACCGCTGTACATACAAGAGTGGACAAACACGTCAATCACAGTTAGTGTCTCCAAATAGAAGAAATGTTGTACAGTAAGAAATCCAGAAGTATAAAGTCACATTGTCAGTAACACCAATTCATCTCTGTCCTGTGAATAAGGGAGCGTGCTAGAGTATTGTTTATGCTAATTTTATGCTAAAATGACTGGGATTGCCTGTACAATGGGCAAGGAATCTAGAACGGCAAGACTCAGAAGTGAAATTTATTCAATATACTATGAAATGAACTTATAGCTGTAAGAACACGAGGGCCGTCTTCAAGAAGTAGATTTTTATCTATCCTGATTTAACTTTCTAAGCCCAGGAAAGAAGGTTAAAGGAAAGCTACGTATATTTTTGTACATAACGAGACCAAGGGGAACGAAAAAGGAGGACACATCTAATATTATGTAGTGTAGAAACTCATCTAGGTAAAGAGTTAATAACTAGAGATGAGTGAGTAGTACTCGATCGAGTAGGTATTCGATCGAATACTACGGTTTTCGAAATACTCATACTCGATCGAGTACTACTCGCTATTCGAATGTAAAAGTTCGATGCAGAACCAGCGTTGATTGGCTGAATGCTATACAGTCGGCCAATCAACGCTGGTTCTTCTCCTACCTTTAGAAGTCTTCTCCGTGAAGCTTCCCCGCGGCGTCTTCCGGCTCTGAATTCATTCTGCCAGGCATCGGGCCTGGGCAGAGCCGATTGTGCATGCCCACACTACAAGAAAATGGCCGCTTTGACTGTAAGTGGCCATTTTCTTGTAGTGCTGGCATGCGCAGTCGGCTCTGCCCAGGCCCGATGCCTGGCAGAGTGAATTCAGAGCCGGAAGATGCTGCGGGGACGCTGCACGGAGAAGACTTCTCGAAGGATCCAGCCCGAGCCTCACTCGTGGACTTGGTAAGTGTAATTTGATCGAATGTTGCCTACTCCTGAAACGAGCATTTTCCCCCCATAGACTACAATAGGATTCGATATTCGATTCGAGTAGTCGAATATTGAGGGGCTACTCGAAACGAATATCGAACATTTTACTGGTCGTTCATCTCTATTAATAACTTGTTTGTTGTCAATGACCAAAATGAAGTGAATGAAGAATAGAAATGTAATTCCCACCAATATTTGGTGTGACCTTTGCCCTTTGCCTTCCATCAGTTCTTCTCGGTACTTGTAGACAGTTTTGGCCAGAACTCGGCAGAGAGGTTGTTCCCACCATCTTGGAGGACTAAGCACAGATCTTCTGTGGATGTAGGCTTGCTCCAATCCTTCTCTGTCTTCAAGACATCCCAGACAGACTGGATGATGATGATGAGATCAGGGCTCCGCGGGGGCCGGATCATCACTTCCAGGACTCCTCCTCCAAAGAGCAACGGTCACATCGGATATTGATGGAATTTACATTTGTCTTTTCTTCATTTTTTTCAAAAATAAACTATTAACCCTTCTGTGTCTGAAGGCGTTCTTACTATGCAGCATTGCCTAAAAAAATTACACAGTACTGTATGTGTTAAGAGTCTCAAGCTTGTAAGTATATTAAATATAGACATATAGACACGATGATACTGTAGTCATATAGATGTGTAGATGCTATAGATGCTATAGTCATACTATTTGGTTCGAAATCTTAAGTTTTTGCTTCAAAAACATAGCAAATATTAGGATGAAAGAACGATATGTGGGTCATGACAAATGTACGGCTTCCCACTCAACCCACTGCCCCTTCTTCTTCTTCCGTACAACAGGGTAGATTGTTCCATTAAGTTATTCCTTTCATTGCTTCTGATTTTGAAAAGAAGATTTTCTGATGGAATAAAACACTGTAATAATCCCTATAAATGCGGCTGGAGGCGATCCATTTACCTGAATGGGTAACTTCACCCTCCCAGAGAGGACCATCAACTTTCCATAGTGATTGTAAAGAACATTGAATTAGACATTGTATTAGGCCAGTAATTTATAGATGCTCTTAATAAGGTAATTTAGAGGGAATTATACATAAAGGAAAAATAGTAAATCTGCTCTGTATGATGCGCTGAGTGATCGGAGGCCTTCTCGTTGAGATGTTACCGCCTGTATCTACCATAGTCCATTCATTGCCTTTATTTACCATGAAATATGACCAATAATTACTGGAATAGACGACTTTGCTTCATCTCTAAAGTGCATTTTACAGTTTATAGTCGGGATACATTGTCTGCGACCTAATAGGTTTTGAGTGTTTTCCAAATTGTTGGCTTTTTTTTGTAAGAATTTAATCTATAGTAATTGGATTAAGCTTTGTTCACATTATGGATTCATTTCTTATCTAGTTCTTTCACATCTCAGTCATGACCGAGACAAGGATACCAGTGTGTTCTCCACATTGAGGTGCTCAGGAGATCCAAAAACTGCTCAAAGTGACTGTTCTATGCAGTTTCTGTAACTCCTGAGTGTGGTCATGACCTCCAGTCCCAAATATCGATCTCAGTCAAGTTTGTCTACAATTGGGATAAAGCCATAATAGACACGATGGATCTGTTGCAAAACATATCATGTTGACTTAAATTGTCATCTACCAGTCTTCCATAGAGATTCCAGTATTTTTGACAGAAGGAATAATCCTTAAGACTAGCCTCCAAAGACTCTGTTACTTTGATGGGGCTTAAAGGGGTTGTTCAGGAATTATTAATTTAGGATGTATCTTTTATTTTATCTGTAGGGTCTGATAGGTGGACCATACATGGATCAGTTGCATGGAGCTCCATGGAGCAGGATGCAGTTAGCTCCAGTCCTGGTATTATCAGCGCCGCACCTCTCATGAGGCAAACTGAAGCGACCGCTTCAGGCGGCGCTGTGTCAGGGCCCCGGGGAAGGGGGGCAGGGTGGCATTTTTACTGACCTAAGACAGTCCAAGACAAGCTGTTCTGGACTGGCTTAGCGTCACCGTCTCGGCAGCCCGGCATGGGAAGCAAGCGGTGGATTGGGGGGGGGGGGGCGGCTTTCTGTCGTCCACCTCAGGTGGCAAAGAGGCTAAGTTCACCCCTGGGTATAGTGGTGAGGCATGAGTACTACAGCTCAGTTCCCATTGACAACCTTTTTAACTTAGCTACCTTAGATCACCAAAATCTGAGCAGATGTCTCAAAACAGCCCAAACCAAACATGATAACCAAAAGTGTATATCTGTGTTCCTGTGGGGATGAGAAGGTTCACCAAAGAGCTGGCAGCATATATTGAGAAGCCAATAGGGAAAAGCCTGTCATGGTACTTTTGCCCAACACGTCATGTAACAATGGGAGAGACAATGGACAATCTTATCAATGGAAAGCGCTCATTTTATTTGTTAGTCTTCTTGCTTCTCCCACTTCAATTCTAACTTAATTTTAATAGGTCTACAAAACTGCATTCTAAACTGGTGACCATAAGACGTGTGTACAATATGGTGACTTCTATTGACTTCTGGAAGAGTCTATGCTTAGATAAAAATTAGGGAGGGGAGCTAGGAGGACATATAAGCTCAGTGTACATCATAATATGGGGCTCATATGAGTAAGACGTATATGTGTTCCTGTTATCCTGGAATTGCCTGGTATATCTTGGGTGCCAGTGCACACGACATATCAGCTTCCGGAAGCTTATATTCCTGCCAATTTTAATGTGCAAATACTTTTGGGCTGAATAACAAATGAAGCAGTTGGGCCACTTTTGCTTGCATATACCAGTGTTAAAGGGGTTGTTCAGTTTCAGCAAATAACTATTATTGTTTGTATAATTTGTATATTGTTGATCAATCCATAGCCATGGCAATGGATACACAGGTGCACAGCTTGTTACATTGTACCTGTGTGTTCATCACATGACCATGGACTGTATATCAAATGACCTTGGACTATATGTCATATTACCATGGACCATATATCACGTTTATGGACTGTACATCACATTACCATGGACTGCCCATTACATTACCATGGACTGTATATTACATGACCATGGACTGTCTATCACGTGACCATGGACTGCCCATCACATTACCATGGACTTTATATCATATGACTATGGACTGTCCATCACATGACCATGGACTGCCCATCACATTACCATGGACTGTATATTACATGACCATGGACTGTCTATCACGTGACAATGGACTGCCCATCACATTACCATGGACTTTATATCATATGACTATGGACTGTCCATCACATGACCATGGACTGCCCATCACATTACCATGGACTGTATATTACATGACCATGGACTGTCCATCACATGACCATGGACTGCCCATCACATTACCATGGACTATATATTACATGACCATGGACTGTCCATCACATGACCATGGACTCTATATCACATGACCATGGACTGCCCATCACATTACCATGGACTGTATATTACATGACCATGGACTGTCCATCATGTGACCATGGACTGCCCATCACATTACCATGGACTGTATATTACATGACCATGGACTGTCTATCACGTGACCATGGACTGCCCATCACATTACCATGGACTCTATATCATATGACCATGGACTGTCCATCACATTACCATGGACTGCCCATCACATTACCATGGACTCTATATCATATGACCATGGACTGTCCATCACATTACCATGGACTGCCCATCACATTACCATGGACTCTATATCATATGACCATGGACTGTCCATCACATTATCATGGACTGCCCATCACATTACCATGGACTCTATATCACATGACCATGGACTGTCCACCACATGACCATGGACTGGATATCACATGACCATGGACTGCACATCACATTACCATGGACTGTATATCACATGACCATGGACCATATAGCAGATGATCATGGACCATATATTACCTGACCATAGACTGTTCATCACATGACCATAGACTGTTTATCACATGACCATGGACTGTCCATCACATGACCATGGACTGTCCATCACATGACCATGGACTGCCCATCACATTACCATGGACCCTATATCAAATGACCATGGACCATATATCACATGATCATGGACCATATATTACTTGACCATAGACTGTCCATCATGTGACCATGGACTGTCTATCACATGACCATGGACCAAATATCACATGACTATGGACTGATTTTTATTCATTGAAAGTAAGCAGAATGTGTGACAACAAGCAACTATCTAAAAAATGGTGAGAAATTGATACAGAAAGTATGGTGAAACATTGTAGAACTTTCATTAGACAAGAGATAACATTTATTTGTTACAAATGGACAGTCCCTTGACTAAGGGTGATTCATTTATCAGGGATTACCAACATCTTTGCATTCAGAAAAGAATTGGAAACCAATTCCAGATCATTCCACATCAAAGTCAATCCCAGAATACGAGCCATGATGAATTTGAAGACGTTGCACCAGCAGTAGAGACTGTTAGAGACTGTTCTCATGGGGCAGCAATGTTAACAAATCTCCCCCAATAATAACATATTGTTATTTTATAATATCTTACTACTAATATTTCACAGAAATCACAGAATACTGTCTGGGATGAGCTCCTACTCCCACCCGAGGCCTCCGCCATAATACTGAACTCCTTGAACTCCGCCTTTCTTTTCTTTGTCGCCCAATTTCTAATTAGCCTTTTCCTATGTCTTGTTCGAGAACATAAAGCAGGTGATAGCAAAATCGGAATAACAAAGAATAGCGAAGATTATTAGGGCCGCTCACACTGAACTTTTTGACCATTAAAATTTTCATGCTCCCAAGTGAAAAGGCATTAGCATATTTCATTATCTATGATTAGGCGCCAGCGTGTCTGAATAGCCCCCATTACACGGCCGTTTACTGCGCCGCAGAATGGAAGTCTCGCGAAGATGACAATAGCAGCCGTACACAAAAAAAAAAAAAAGCTGAAAACTTTCGAAGTTTGTTCAAGGTCCAATGAATTATCCTATGGTCTGTTAATTTTATATTGTCACTTATGTCAGATAAACAGTCATTTCAATAAAAGTCAAATTACTGCGCCACATGCAAGGTCATGATAAGAAACCACTTTCTTTTTATTTTTTTTCCTTCCTTACCTGCAGTTTGTTTAAGCAGCACAGAAAATGTCTCCGAAAATGACTAAAAAGTCGATAAGTTAGCCAAGGTGGACTCGCTGTGACATTTCAGGCATCGGATACGTTAAAGGGGTTCACGAAGTTGACAGCCTATCCATAAGCTATAGATGTGTCCCTTCTTACCGCTCCTTTTGGCTCCATGTCACATGTATGACACGAGATGAATGGCTTTTAAAGAAACATGACTTCAAGATACTCTGTCACGAGATGTCTTCCCGTAAAGGTAGCGGTTGTTTTATGAGCTGAAGACAATGATGGATTTTCTTGGTTTCTTGAGTTGGTTAAATAGATTTTTCCAGGCTGTTCTTATAAAATTGGTCTCTTGAAAGTCATCTATATACCTTTTATAGAAAAAAATCCAGTCCCCCAATTTCCCCGGGGTCCACACTGTGTGCCAGGATTGTCTACATTAAAGATGAGCGAACACCATTATATCACCAATATCAGGCCGTTCGAGTTATTCATTCCCAATCCAATACCACACGGCATACGCAGTAAAAATTTGTATTCCCTCCCACCTTCCCTATCGTGTTTTTTTTTTGCACCAATAACTGTGCAGGGGAGGTGGGACAGGAACTGCAACAACAGAGGCAGTGAAAAAAATTGAAAAAAACCCATTGGCTGCTGAAAACAGGTGACCTCCCATTTATAAGAACGGCCGCTGGCATATTCGCCATTTTTGCGGTCAGAGATAGGGAAAGAAACATATCTGCTGAGGGCTAGATAGCGATTAGCTTCAGATAGACAGGGAAAAACCGTAGAACAACAAGAGCTCTTCACAGAGCCATATACTGCAGGGACAGGAGTCCAGCTTTCCATGGACGGTGGAAAACAGGGATACAGAACAGTGACTTCCTGCTATATACGTGCAAACCAGCTTTTGTTAGGGCTGTCCCCCACAAAATAGCAGGAATCCACAGCAGTTACTTCTTACTATATATGTGCAAACCAGTTTTTCTTTGGGGTGGTCCCCCCCTCCCCCCGCAAATTTGCAGGAATACAGAGCAGTTACCTCCTGCTATATACGTGCAAACCACAGAACAACGCAAAATCACGGCGGCAAAATAATGCGGCGTATACAAGACTAACTCCAATTGAAATGAATAGGAGCGTATACGGCCCGCAAAGTCTCACACGCCGTATACGTGCCACATCACGCGGCACGTTACTCCATGTGAACTCCCCCTTAGGCTGAAGCACCATGTTGCAGAAACACAGCTTTTTTGTTGTAGAATTTGCTGTGGTTTTTTAAGCCAAGAATGGCTACAAATGGAATGGGAAATACATAGAAAGCTTCTTATACTTCTAATTTCTCAATCCATCCCGAGTTTGGCTCAAAAAACTGCAGCAATATCTGCAACCGAAAAAGCTGCATTTCTGCAACGATAACTTTAAATCCTAAAACAAATTCAAGAAAGGTAATGGTAATCTGTAAGCCATCAATACCATATCAGTGGGACTCTTACTTCTGCACCAGGTTGCGGCATCTCTACTTGGTATCACAGCTTAAAATAGCCCCATACCATGTAAGTGAATTGGACTGTGTTTCCATACTAAGCATAGCTGCTATTAAGAAGATGGCGCTCTGTCTGGTAAGGGCGGGTCCACACCTGTGCCCGGTCTCCGCTTTGCAGGTTTCCGTTTTCTGCTTGAGAAACTGGACTGCAGATGGAAACCCGTCGGTTAGTTTTCAAACCCATTCACTTGAATGGGTTTGCAAAGTGTCCCCCCCATGAGCATCTTGTGTGCCTCCGGACACAAAGTCGGACATGCAGGATTTTGGTTTTGGTGTAGAGAGGCACAAGTCGCTCACTGGTGGTCTCTTTGCAAACTCATTCAAGTGATGGGTTTGAAAGCTGACTGACGGGTTTCCATCTCCTTTCTCAGCAGAAGATGGAAACCTGCAAAGCAGAGACCGGGAGCAGGTGTGATCCCGCCCTAGGCAGTGTAGGAGACCCGATGCTCTCCCTTTAGCAATAAGCTAAATGGTGGTGGTGCCAGTACTGTACAAGAGAGGGGGATGGTAATGACCAACGCAGCTGACATACCGTATTTTTCGGACTATAAGATGCACTTTTTTCCCAAAAAATTTGGGAGGAAAAGAAGGGTGCGTCTTATAGTCTGAAAGTGGCGCCTGGCACCCGCCATAATAGAGAGGCGGATGCCGGCACGGGATAGACGCCGGGGCCTGAGACATCGCTACGGTCCTCTGCCCTGCATGAAGCCAGCAGCGGCAGGGGCGATGTTATTCCGCTCCTCCGTCCCCCCACCGCTGGCTTCAGGCAGGGCAGAGGAGCGATGTCTCAGGCCCCCGGCGTCTATCCCTCTCCGGCATCCGCCTCTCTAGTACAGCGGATTCCGGGTCAGTATCGGTGGCCCCTTCTCCCCCGGGGCCGGTCCCCACCGGCCCCGTACCTGTAAAGTTGCAGGCCGGCTCCTGCGCGGCGATATCGCAGGAGCCGACCTGTTCGGGTGACAGCCGGGGGCCTAATGAAGGCTCCCAGGACTGTCACTGCTATATTAGTATTGCGGCTGGGTTTGTGACCAGCCGTAACACTAATAGACAGAATGTCCCATAGACGGCAATACAGTTGTATTGCCGTCTATGGGACTTGCAACCAAGTGACTGCAGGTTCAAGCCCCCGGGGGGGAATAAAATAGTAAAAAAAAAAAAAAAAGCTTTATAAATATATAATAAAAATATGAAATAAATAAAAGTTCTAAATCACCTCCTGTCCCTAGAATATATATATAAAAGTAGAAAATCATATGTCATAAACCACCGGATTTTTTTTCAATACAAGGTGATCTAAGCAATAGATATCCCCAAAATGGTATAACTAAAAAGTACTTCTGGCCCCGCAAAAAAAAACACTCTATGCGTCCCCGTTCAGCTGCAGGGTCACCTGTCAATGTGGCCTTGCAGCTGTTGCAAAACTACAACTCCCATATATTAAATATTTTTTTTTTTTTTTTATGTAGATTGTGAGCCCCACATAGAGCTCACAATGTACATTTTTCCCTATCAGTATGTTTTTTTTTGAAATATGGGATGGAAATCCATGCAGACACGGGGAGAACATACAAACTCCTTGCAGATGGTTTTATGCCCTTGGCGGGATTTGAACACCAGGACTCCAGCGCTGCAAGGCTGCAGTGCTAACCACTGAGCCACCGTGTGGCCCCCATATATTAAATATTTTACCATTTTTTGCTTCAAATTTTTTTTCCCTATTTCCCTCCTCTAAAACCTAGGTGCGTCTTATAGTCCGAAAAATACGGCAATTCACCATGTGAAATGCAAACAAAGCAAATTTTAACAGCTCGTTTCTAATAATTAAATATCACCGAGTGGTGCGGAAAACAGTTTGACAGCGCCTATGGATACTGTAATGGCTGCCATCTGTTAGATCCGAGGGAGATAATTTAACTCCGCGTAACCGAGTATGAAAACCATTCCCGTAAGTTCACACGGGAAGACATTGTTTCCAAGGTTTTCATGTCAATATTTTTTTTACCGCTCATTTAGCCCAATTAAGAAAAATTCAAATAAAAACCTTGTACTGATCTTCTCCGACTCCCATCTACATAGATTAGATTAAACACAAAAAAAACCTCCTAATCTTTGATTTTGACATTGCAGAGATAAAAGCAACAATTGTACAATTACATTACGGAGGAGAAACCTAAATGGCGCGACTCATAGATTCCACCTCCAAGACTCTGGAACAGGTTGTCAGAAGTAGAGATGAGCGAGTAGTTAAATGCTCGATATTCATTTTGAGTAGCCCCTCAATATTCGACTACTCGAATCGAATATCAAACCCTATTATAGTCTATGGGGGGGAAAATGCTCGTTTCAGGGGTAGGCAACATTCGATCAAACTGAACTTACCAAGTCCATGAGTGAGGGTTGGGCAGGATTTTCCGAGAAGTCTTCTCCGCGCAGCGTTCCCGCGTCGTCATCCGGCAAAGAATTCACTCTGCTAGGCATCGGGCCTTGGCAGAGACGAGTGTGCATGCCCGCACTACAAGAAAATGGCCGCTTACCATCAAAGTGGCCATTTTCATGTGGTGCAGGCATGCACAGTTGGCTCTGCCCAGGACGGATGCCTGGCAGAGTGAATTCAGAGCCGGAAGACGCCGCGGGGACAAAGTGCGGAGAAGACTTCTAAAGGTAGGAGAAGAATCAGCGTTGATTGGCCAACTGAATAGCATTTGGCCAATGAACGATGGTTCTGCATCAAATTTTTCCATTCGAATAGCGAGTAGTACTCAATCGAGTACGAGTATTTCGAATAACGTAGTATTCGATTGAATACCTACTCGATCAAATACTACAAGTTCATCTCTAGTCATAATCTTTGATTTTGACGTTGTCGAGATAAAAGCAATAGAGATTAGCGAACACTAAAATGTCTGAGGTTCGAAATCCGATTCGAACAGCCGCACACTGTTCGACTGTTCGAACGGAATTCAAACCCCATTATAGTCTATGGGAGGAAATGCTCGTTTCAGAGGTACGCAACATTCGATAAAATTATACTTACCAAGTCCACAAGTGACGGTCGGGCTGGATTCTCCTTGAAGTCTTCTCCCGGCGCAGCGCCCCCGTGGCGTCTTCCGGCTGGAATTCACTCTGCCTAGGCATCGGGGCCTAGGCAGAGCCAACTGCGCATGCACGGCCGGCTCTGCCCGGCCCGACACCTGATCAGAGCTGACTACGCATGCGAGGGCATACCCGCGCAAGCGCAGTTGGCTCTGCCTAGGTCAGATGCCTAGGCAGAGTGAATTCCAGCCGGAAGACGCCGCGGGGACGCTGCACGGAGAAGACTTCTAAAGGTAAGAGAAGAACCAGCGTTGATTGGCAGAATGTATAGCATTCTGCCAATCAACGCTGGTTCTGCATCGAACCTTAAACTTCGAACAGCTAGTAGTGTTCGATCGAGTATGCGTATTTTGAATACCGTAGTATTCGATCGAACACTACTCGCTCATCTCTAAAAAGCAACAATTGTACAATTACATTACGGAGGAGAAACCTAAATGGCGTGACTCAGATTCCACCTCCAAGACTCTGGAACAGGTTGTCAGGAGTGTTAGCGAACGGAAGGAAGTTTATAATCACTGGAAAAGAGGGAAAATTCAACACTAAAATAACACAGAAATAGGAATGGAAAGCGAATTCTATCAAGTATGGAAAAAAAAGTCAAATTCTTTACAGCATGGGAAATACAATTTGAGAAGCGTAATGAAAAGAGATAGCTCATCCGAGTGTTAGACCTCAAGAGAGATGGCCAAAACACACATCAACCTAAGAAGCGCTAAGACAGAAAAGAACTATCAACCGAGTTTATTATCACATAAAATATAGAACCAAAATATTCAGCCAACATTACAAAGTTCTATACGGTAAAAAAAAAATCCCAAACCTATCTATTGGGTAGGGAAATAATATTGTGGAAATATGATTAAAATCCCAAACTATGGGAAGAAGGAATTTAAAGAACTTTCTATAAAATAATCCAGAGAGAATAGATCAAATACAGTGAAAGGAAATGCGAAAAAACACACTACGACCAAGAAAAATAAAAAATAGTAAAATCTATGGTTCGAAAGCCGCCCGATTGACTGGGTTTTTTCTGCAGGTCTGATATGTATAATCTTTTACTTTTGTTTATAAGGATTGGATTCCATTTTATAACAAGTTTTAAAGGGATTCTATTAAAATCAATTTTTTTCTCGATCACACGTAGGAATAGCCTTAAGAAAGACTGTTCTTCTCCTACCTTTAGATGTCTTCTCCACACCGCCGTTCGGTGGAAATCCCGGCTTCTTCAGGAATGGTTCAAACTTCTACGCATGCGCATCGGGGCTCGGGCAGAGCCGATTGCATATGCACGTAGTCATTTTATTGGGGCTGCTTACACAGTCCCGAGTCCCAATGCGCATGCGTAGAAGTTTGAACCTAGCTCCGGAAGAAGACGTACAGAAAGGCCGTTCCAGAAGAAGATGGAAGCGATGCTGGAGATTTCTCTTGCAGCATTGGGGATGCCCCAGTGCTGTTTGAGCGCTGGGGACCGCCCCCAGTGCTGCAAGAGAACTCATTTGCATACAGACGAAAACCGGGATTTCTACCGAACGGCAGCGTGAAGAAGACATCTAAAGGTAAGAGAAGAATAGCCTTTCTTAAGGCTATTCCTACGTGTGGTGAACGGTGATTGTCAGAATGTGCCCCGAGTCGGCAGACCCCCGAGCGGACGGACACTTTTGGACAACCCCAAGTGAATGGGTTTGAAAACTGACTGCCGATTTCCATCTCCTGTCCAGTTTCTCGGGCGATGGAAGATGAAAACCTGCAAAGCGGAGACCAGGCGCAGGTGTGAACCCGCCCTAAGGAATATACATTAAAACTATTCTGTGGTGACATACTGAAGTGAAAGAAGAAAAAAGATATATAAATCCCATCAATATTCGGTGTGACCTTCGCCCTTTGCCTTCCATCAGTTCTTTTCAGTATTTAGAGACAGTTTTTGGCAACACTGGGCAGGGAGGTTGTTCCCGCCATCTTGGAGAACTAAGCCCAGATCTTCTGTGGATGTAGGTTTGTCCAGTCCGTCTGTGTCTTCATGTCACCCCAGACAGACTGGATGATGTTGAGATCAGGGCTATATCTTTTGGGGCTGTATCATCACTTCCAGGACTCAAAGGTCACACCAAATATTGACAGCATTTTGTTTCTCTTTCCTTCATTTACTTCATTTTGTTAATTGCCAAAAATGAACTGTTAACCCTTCTACTTCTGAAAGCCTTCTTACATTGTAGCATTGCTTTTCACGCTTGCCTAAAACTTTTGCACAGCACTGTATGCAAGATGGGGAGTGTAAATTGGTAGCTTGCTTATTTCTATAATAGGAATCTCTGTACACAGTGTGTAGTGCGGCACAATAACTGATTACTATATGGCACCTGCTATCCACGCTGCCGCGACACAGTCACTCATGTCATTGTCATACCGCACTGTGATGTACTGTACTATACCGTACTATACCGCTTCAACACACAGAAAAAATACATGAAGCTCCAGAGCAAACAGCAGCTGCCTCCTGCTGTGAAGCTGCATCCGCCTCATCTGTAGTCTGAGCATGTCGTGTATTTAACTGTACATCAATGAGGTTACAGAAATGGCTACAGTAATTGCAAGTCCCCTACAGAAACGTGATAAAGAGCGCAGATACAGCCAGAGTCATCTCTTCACACTGCTCTGCTAGTTAAAGGAGTCATTAAGACTTGAAAAACATGGCTGTTCCTTTTAAAAAAAAGCGCCACCTTTATCCACAGGTTGTGTGCGGTATTGCAGTTCGGTACTATTCAATTCAGTGGACTTAAAGTGTAAGTAAAGCTGTGTTTATTTTTATATGTTATCTTAACTTATTCATATTCCAAACACAAGCATTGACATCTTACAAAGAAGTCTATAGAAAGAGGAAGGATAGAGGAATATGGCCGTATATGGTCAATTCTGTCAGGCTGGATAGCAATTCCTGTTATCCCAGCTGTGTTGTGAAACAAAATTGTCTCTCTATAGTGTCTCTCTGCTTTGAGGAACGCTCTTCTTCCTCTCCTCCCCTCTCCATAGACTTCTATTGTACCAATTTGATTAGTGGCAAATTAATGACAAAATGGAGACTTTTTTTTAATATAAAGTGTATCCAAAGTTTGTAATCTTTACCTGTACTATCGACTTTATCATAATAATTTGGATTTACCTGTAGGCCTGTGTTTGTGCTACATACATGAGCCAGTTCTCGCTCATATTCACAATAGTACAAATCTTGTTAAGACACATACAAAGGGACAAGAGTGGTCCATGTCATGTCTGAGCCCCCTGGTCCATGTAATGTCTGAGCCTCCTGGTCCATGTAATGTCTGAGCCCCCTGGTCCATGTAATGTCTGAGCCCCCTGGTCCATGTAATGTCTGAGCCCCCTGGTCCATGTAATGTCTGAGCCCCCTGGTCCATGTAATGTCTGAGCCCCCTGGTCCATGTAATGTCTGAGCCCCCAGTCCATGTAATGTCTGAGCCCCCTGGTCCATGTCATGTCTGAGCCCCCTGGTCCATGTAATGTCTGAGCCCCCTGGTCCATGTAATGTCTGAGCCCCCTGGTCCATGTAATGTCTGAGCCCCCTGGTCCATGTAATGTCTGAGCCCCCAGTCCATGTAATGTCTGAGCCCCCTGGTCCATGTCATGTCTGAGCCCCCTGGTCCATGTAATGTCTGAGCCCCCTGGTCCATGTAATGTCTGAGCCCCCTGGTCCATGTAATGTCTGAGCCCCTGGTCCATGTCATGTCTGAGCCCCCTGGTCCATGTAATGTCTGAGCCCCCTGGTCCATGTAATGTCTGAGCCCCCTGGTCCATGTCATGTCTGAGCCCCCTGGTCCATGTCATGTCTGAGCCCCCTGGTCCATGTAATGTCTGAGCCCCTGGTCCATGTAATGTCTGAGCCCCCTGGTACATGTCATGTCTGAGCCCCCTGGTCCATGTCATGTCTGAGCCCCTGGTCCATGTAATGTCTGAGCCCCCTGGTCCATGTCATGTCTGAGCCCCCTGGTCCATGTCATGTCTGAGCCCCCTGGTCCATGTCATGTCTGAGCCCCCTGGTCCATGTAATGTCTGAGCCCCCAGTCCATGTAATGTCTGAGCCCCCTGGTTCATGTAATGTCTGAGCCCCCTGGTCCATGTAATGTCTGAGCCCCCTGGTACATGTCATGTCTGAGCCCCCTGGTACATGTCATGTCTGAGCCCCCCGGTCCATGTAATGTCTGAGCCCCCTGGTTCATGTAATGTCTGAGCCCCCTGGTCCATGTAATATCTGAGCCCCCTGGTCCATGTAATGTCTGAGCCCCCGGTCCATGTAATGTCTGAGCCCCCTGGTCCATGTAATATCTGAGCCCCCTGGTCCATGTAATATCTGAGCCCCCTGGTCCATGTAATGTCTGAGCCCCCGGTCCATGTAATGTCTGAGCCCCCTGGTCCATGTAATATCTGAGCCCCCTGGTCCATGTAATGTCTGAGCCCCCGGTCCATGTAATATCTGAGCCCCCTGGTCCATGTAATATCTGAGCCCCCTGGTCCATGTAATGTCTGAGCCCCCGGTCCATGTAATGTCTGAGCCCCCTGCCGTCAGAACTTGCTCATTTCTTTCCAGCACTTCTCTAATAAATTATTCTCCAGCTGCTAATGGCGGGAGAGTGAAGACATTCCGGTTTCCCTGCACGGCTACGGCCTGCCATGCACTGAGAATACAGATTGGTCGGAGCTCTAATCAGTCCTCAAGTCTCTATGTCAGAAGCAATTAGGGAGTCACCAGGGAGTCAGAATCTGTAGAACATTTATATCCAGGATATTACATTCATGCTAGTTCATTGTTTAGGGGAAGAATGGGCGTATAAGAAAAAAATACTAAAAAGTAAAAAAAATACTGGATAGAAAATATAATAAATATGGTGTAAACCGATAATATTTTATTACATAGCATTGGATTGGGAGAAAACAGTAAGAAAATCTGAACATTCTACTCCTACTGTTACTGCTGATACTACACCACTACTATTAATACTACTACTACTACTACTACTACTACTACTACTACTACTACTACTACTACTACTACTCCTATTACTTCTACTTCTATTACTACTATTACTTATATCACTAATACTGCTACTACTATTACTTCTACTATTACTGATACTACTAATACTGCTACTACTATTACTGATACTACTAATACTGCTACTAATATTAATACTAATACTGCTGCTGCTACTACTACTGTTACTGCTACTATTACTGATACTACTAATACTGCTACTACTATTACTGATACTACTAATACTGCTACTAATATTACTACTAATACTGCTGCTACTACTACTGTTACTGCTACTATTACTGATACTACTAATACTGCTGCTACTACTATTACTGCTACTATTACTGATACTACTAATACTGCTACTACTACTACTATTACTGATGCTACTAATACTGCTACTACTACTATTACTGATACTACTACTACTGCTACTACTACTATTACTGCTACTGCTATTACTGATACTACTAATACTGCTGCTTCTACTACTACTACTATTACTGATACTACTAATACTGCTACTACTACTATTACTGATACTACTACTGCTACTACTACTATTACTGTTACTACTAATACTGCTACTACTACTATTACTGATACTACTAATATTGCTACTACTACTATTACTACTAATACTGCTACTACTACTGCTATTACTGATACCACTAATACTGCTACTACTATTACTTCTACTATTACTGATACTACAAATACTGCTGCTGCTGCTACTACTACTACTACTGCTACTACTAATACTACTATTATTACTGCTGCTGCTACTACTGCTATTACTACTATTACTGATACTACTATTATTACTGCTGCTACTACTACTATCACTAATACTACTATTACTTCTACTTCTATTACTACTATTACTGATAACACTAATACTGCTACTACTATTACTGATACTACTACTATTACTTCTACTATTACTGATACTACTATTACTGCTACTACTAATAATACCACTACTATTAATGCTACCACTAATACTGCTGCCACTACTACTACTATTACTACTGATACTGCTACTACTATTACTACTACTACTAATACTGCTACTACTAGTACTGTTACTGCTACTACTAATACGTCTACTACTAATACTGCTGCTACTATTACTACTACTACTAATACTGCTACTACTATTACTGTTATTACTAATATTGCTGCTGCTACTACTACTATTACTGATACTGCTAATACTGCTACTACTACTACTATTAATGATACTACTAATACTGCTATTACTACTATTACTGATACTACTACTACTACTACTACTATTACTGCTATTACTACGACTTTTACTGATACTATTAGTACTATTACTTCTACTTCTATTACTACTACTATTACTGATATGCCTACTACTTCTACTACTACTACCACTAAATTATTTCTACTTTATACTATTATATTATACTTATACTATTATTGATACTTCTACAACAATTACTACTTCGATTATTACTACTACCTCTATTATACTACTCCTATTACTACCATCACTACTATGACTACTACTACTATTACTGATACTTCTATTACCACAGTTACTACTACTTCAACTACTGCGGCTTCTACTATTTTTGCTTCCTCTTCTGGTACTATGATTATTACTACTACTATTAGTACTATTGATACTTCTACTACTACAATTATTACTACTATGGCTACTATAACTGCCATTAATACTTCAACTACTGCTATTTCTACTTCAACTACTGCTGATCTAAATACCACTATTACTGTTACTAATATTACTACTAGTATTACTATTGTTATTTCTTCTACTACTGCCAGTACTACTGTTTTTTAGTTTTGTTACTATTACTACTACTACTACTACTACTACTACTACACAACTAATACTACTATAAGAGCTTCGACTACTTCTGCTTCTACCACTACTAGTGCCACTTCTACTACTGCCAATACTACTATTACTACTGCTATTTTGAGGACTACTATTACTACCACTACTACTGCCTCTTTATCTACTATTACTAATCTAGTATTATAACTATTGCTACTTCTTGTAAAAGTACTACTACTGCTTCTTCTACAACTACTGCTATTACTATTATGTCTCCTAATATCTGTACTACTGTTATTATTACTGTTACTTCTATTACTACTACTACTACTAATAATAATAATAATAATAATAATAATAATAATAATAATAATAATAATAATAATATCTATAATTCTGCACATTACAAAAATTATTCTAATAATAAAATATTATATATGTACATAATAAAAAATCTGACTTCTTCTATACAATACTATGTGGCAATGTTAATGGCTGACTATGCCGGTACCAGATACTGACTGTGCCCCCTCTCTAAATGAAAAATGTAATCCTTACACTGCTGAAATGTGAAGCAGACTGAAGCAAGGTAATGATCAAAGCCTTTGCTGTAAAATTGCTTGAAATAATTAGCAGGAAAGACTCATTATTAAAGGGAACATATGTTTTTGGTAACGCAGGAATGTGCTGTATGTGATCGGGATGAGAGCGTTCATTTGCTTGGTGATAATGTTTTTTTAAAGCTGCAATTACTTGTTCATTTCGCCGTCTGTATCCGCGTCCTTGCTGCAGCCGTCATAAACACCCAATTACATTGTATCACGAGTGACGATAGAAAGGAGTCTACTGTCATTACGTATATGGTTGAGTTTGACATTAACCTCAGGATTTTGAGGAAAGATCAATAAGGTTCACGAGGAAAATAGATGATCTCTACAATAAGGACAACAAGTTGTTGTTTTGTCCGTAACTTGTAGCTATAACTAGACATAGGGAGACACTTGCTCATTTTGCATGGGAGTTGTGTATGTTCCCCAGAAGTATCTCAACTGGACCGAAGCTACTTCCGAAAAGGTGATGGTTTTCTTTCCCATTTGCATATCCTTTTCACAGAATTCTTAGCACTAGGGTTGAGTGATCGAAATAAGAAAAGATTGGATCCCGATCGCCGATCGAGTAAATTTCACGATCGTGATCGAGTTCCGATCCCGCCTAATAAAGATCGGGAACGGAATTCCAATCCTGATCGCTCAACCTTGCCTGCACAGAACTGCTGCCGCTCCCTGGAGCTCCTAGCCGTTGTTCTCTGTCTTCTCCTCTGTCATTCACATGCCAGCAGAGCGCTGTATGCACCCCCATGTCCATAGGCTAGTGTTACAGATGCTGGGAGAAGGCGGGGCTTGTTGTGACTTAGAAGAGTGTGGGCAGGTACTGGGAGGGGAAATGTGAGTGATGCGGTGGAAAAAAAAAATTGAAGCCTTCCATTTTTGGACTCCATGCTGTGCAGTGCATAGGATCATTTTTAAAATCTGTTTTTCGATCATTAAAAAATCCCATTGACTTGCATTAGGATCGGAATTGGGTTCGGATGTAAAATGATCGCAAATAGGATTTTAAAAACGATCCTGAAATCTCAAGATCAGCTCAACCCTACTTAGCAGGGCATGTATGGTCTTTAAGTTTCTATACAGACATTTGCTTTTATAATATGATGCTTGTGTCTTCTACAATCCCAGCACCTTGTTCACTCCACTCTACCTCACCATGTGGAGCTCTAGTTCACACATGGAGGATTGGAGGTCACATGAACCTCAGTGGCTAGTTAAGGGTCTGTTCACAGAGAATCTGCCTGCAAAAAAGGCTCCTACTCATTTCAATGGGAGCTGCTCACTTTTTTTTCCCACTAGCAATTTTTTTCAGCTAGTGGGAAAAAGAAGCGGCATGCCCCTTCTTCCCATGGATTCCATGGCTGACTCAGCTGCGGCGTCCACAGCGCGAGACTCACTCCCGATTAGGCCCATTCATTTGGGATTAATCAAGAGAGGGATGCCACAATGTGACTGTGGCATAAGATCTCTTCAATGGCTGCCCATGCACAGGTGCAAAAACTCTTTGGTTGACACAGAAATGAAGACAAGTAGAAAAGTACTTCTTGTAAAGTTCACCAACCAGGCTAGCCAGGTGATCAATAAATCTTAGCTTTCAATCCATCAATGTGAATAAAAAAAAACAACTAATACAGGAGACATGCTCCTAGAGGGTACAAAACAGGGAATAACTAACGCATTTCGGGGGGGAGAGTCCTCTTAGTCACTGTACATAGAAATGGGGCTCATGTATGTAAAGTAGCCTTCATGGTGGCCACTGATCAATATGCTGCATCGGGTAACACTATATCAATAGCTATTTTGGGACCATGTTGGGTCTCAAGGCTATTTAAAGGGATTCTACCATTAAAACCTCTTTTTTTGTGTGGATAAGACGTAGGAATAGCCTTTAGAAAGGCTATGCGTCTCTTACCTTTAGATGTGATCTCCGCCGTTCCTTAGAAATACCGTTTTTTACCGGTATTTAAATTAGTTCTCTGCAGTGATGGGGGCGGGCCCCAGTGCTGAAAATGCGATGGGGGGGTCCCCACTGCTGCTCGAGAACACGTTCCTGCGACGTCTCTATCTTCAGCTGGATCCTCCCCTTCTCTGTCGTCTTCCTCCTGCGACACCTCCGACGCCTGTGCAGTTGGCTCTGCCAGTGAGACACTAGTAGAACCGACTATGCATGCCGGCCAGCGTCCATTTTTGGGAAGCCGCTCTCGCTCTTGTAGTTCAATGCAGGAGCGGCCTCCAAAAAACGGCCACCGTCTTCCTCCTGGAGGTGACGCAGGAGGAAGACGACAGAGAAGGTGAGGATCTATCCGAAGATAGAGGAGTCACAGGATCGTGTTCTCGAGCTGCAGTGGGGACGCCTCCATCGCATTTTCAGCACTGGGGCCCGCCCCCATCGCTACCAGAGAACTAATTTGCATACCGGTAAAAACCAGTATTTGTAAGGAACGGCGCGGCGGAGATCACATCTAAAGGTAAGAGACGAATAGCCTTTCTAAAGGCTATTCCGACGTCTTATCCACAAAAAAAGAGGTTTTAATGGTAGAATCCCTTTAAATGGTTGAACAATGACTTCGAGAGTAGTCACCTATAGACATCTATAGAGAGATAGGTTAGTTTTATTTGGAGGAGAATTATTTTGCATTTTTGCCCCCATTGAATGTCATTCCATTGCAATGAGATCTAGTAAAAGCAAAAATTCTGTAAAGTTTCTGGCAATCTAAGAAATTCTCTAATAAATCAAACAAAAAGTTTTGTTACCCTTCAAAATCACAGGATGCTATTGTTCCTATTTAATTGAGGCCCCCGTCGTAAATATTATATGGTATTTTATTATTACACAGACTGAAGGCGATTTTTTTCTCCCCTCAATATATTTACATTTCAATATTGGTGAAGATTGCCAAATACTAAAAATAAAAATCACAAACCCACATGCGGCACAAAGCTTCAGTCAGGGGAATGAGTCACTACCAGTCCTGAGTCGTTCACCTGCCCTTATTAGAATATGGATATGACTTTTGGAATAGATATCGCCACTGTATTCTTTATTAAAAAAATAATAAGAACGATTTATGTTTCTGACTAATGAAAGGTTTATATTACGGAATTTAAGAGGACATTCTAAATCTACAAAACTCAAAAACAAAGTATCAAGTGAAAGTTTTTGAGATGAAATTAGAAACAACTGATCCAGACTGTAACAAGCTGGGTTTTTTCATGAATTTTCCAAAAATCTGGGGTGTTACCAAACCAATGATTTTTGGCATTTGCTACCCATAAATCATCATTCTATTCTGAGGTTGTTGCAGAACAAGTTCACTCTGAAAATTCAAAAAAGTACAAAATGTGTTTTTGAGATGTTGTATTGGAATTAGAGGTGAGCAAATCGGTTTGTAACAAGCTGGGATAACAAAAATTTTCAAAAATCCACGATTTTGGGGGGTTCCTTATTATGCTTTGGGGCCTCTTCAAGTTCAGTCTGACACTAATCCCATTAGGCTCATCCAGACATCAGTGCAGGGAGAGCTTAGTTCTAATACAAAACTACCAGTGCTTTATATGACTGAAATTTTGGCTTGGTATGATATAGCCTGTTCTTGAAAGAATGATATACTCTCCACTTATCTAAACGCAACCTGACTCTTAAGAATTCGGTATAGACTTCATATGGGCAGCTCTAAACTCAAGTCTACTTTAGAAAACCCCTCCTCAATAGGGAGTTGATAGTCCACTAAAATCTTAACATCAATGGAATCCACCAATTTCAATGACTGCCGTCTGGATAACTTTCATAGAAGGGGTTCTTACTCATTGGAGGATCCTCTGGTGGCGTGTCTAATCAATATATTTGGATGAAAAGGGACCAACCAAATCCAGTGGGGAAGTGGCAAAATGGTCAACATTTACCCAGTTAGGCGAACAGAAATTCTGCTTTATTAATGTCAGGCACACAACGCGTTTCGAGGCACGCAAGCCTCTTTCTCAAGAGTAAAAAGGACAACCCTATATGTGTACCTTCTACAGAATATATGGTATGAATGGGAATCCTTAATGAAATACATGGAAAGGTAACGGTGGGAACCTCACACTACTTAAAGAGGACTTTTCACCATCTTGACGAACTCCAGCTCATCACATATCTCAATAGGTTCTTCTCCACTGATTCCAGCAAACTTGGAATTTTTTTTTTCCCCCACTATTCTCAAGCAATAATTAGTTTCTGATATGCTAATTAGATTCCACTATCAGATGGATGGTTCTGGGGGAAAAAAATGCAATGATTGCTTCGGAACATTGACTCCCACTGTGCCAGAATCAAAGGAGTGTTTCCTATTAAAGAAATAAAAGAAATGGAGTTGGTGGAGGTGGTGAAGCCTAGTCTTCGGATTGGTAATTAAATATTATATACAGATGTACCACTTATAGTTGTAGTTCCCTTCTTGTTAAAGAATGGAAAGACATGACTATAAGATCTTCTTAATGTCTTAAAGTAAGATCTCGACATAATATTCCATAGGCAATCATGCTGTATTGTCTATAGTATGAAGGTCAAGAGAACTATAAGATCTCAATATGTCAGACATGATACATCTAAGGTATACATCTATTTTGTAATGTTCCAGAGAAAGAAGTCTTAAACTCTCATATCTGTGCATGATGTGACGTAAGGTAAGAGTTCAAGGGCCCAAACATGGCATATTACATGAAGACACTTTAGTTACATGTTCCACAGTGGTGTAACTAGGAATGGCAGGGCCCCGTAGCAAAATTTTGAGATGCCCCCCCCCCCACCACCACCAATGCCGAAGACTCCAACTGACTGACTCCGCTCCCCCCCACATTCCTGCGTGCTCTATTATGCCCCATATTGGCCCCTGTACACAGTATCATGCCACATAGTGGCCCCTGCGCACACTATTACACCCCATAGTGGCCCCTGCACATACTATTATGCCGCATAGTTGCCCCTACACACACTATTATGCCCCATAGTGGCCCCTGCACACACTATTATGCCCCATAGTGGCCCCTGCACACACTATTACACCCCATAGTGGCCCCTGCACATACTATTATGCCCCATAGTTGCCCCTACACACACTATTATGCCCCATAGTTGCCCCTACACACACTATTATGCCCCATAGTGGCCCCTGCACACACTATTACACCCCATAGTGGCCCCTGCACATACTATTATGCCCCATAGTTGCCCCTACACACACTATTATGCCCCATAGTGGCCCCTGCACACACTATTACACCCCATAGTGGCCCCTGCACATACTATTATGCCCCATAGTTGCCCCTACACACACTATTATGCCCCATAGTGGCCCCTGTACACACTATTACACCCCATAGTGGCCCCTGCACATACTATTATCCCCATAGTGGATAGTGGCCCCTGCAAATACTATTATGCCCCATAGTGGCCCCTACACACACTATTATTCCCCATTGTTAACACCTATGAACAATTATTATACTCTGGGGTCTTTTCAGACCCCAGAGTATAATAATCAGAGTCCGAGGTGGGATACCAACATAAAAACCACTGTTATTTACCTATCCCCGACTCCACTGCATTCCTCGGTGGTATCGGCTATCTTCAATTACGTCTGGGACCCAGGGCATGGTCATGTGACATCAGGGATGTCACAGAAGTAGGCCCGAAGCCTGTCTGGTGACCTAAGAGAAGTAAAAATGTATTTTATGTTCCCTTACCTCTCCTGGGTCTCTAATCATGATACTCGCGGGCATCTAATGTTCCGGGCCCTGTGGCAGCTGCTACCTCTGCTCTGCGCTTGTCAGAAACCTAGCAATTGTTTCCGTATTGTGGCCAGGCTATCTTTTCATGCACGCACTGTCCCGGCCTGATAACCTGGCCTCAAAACACGGAGTCCATGGCTGGGTTTCTGACAGGTGCCAGACCGTAGAAGGTTCCTCCATTCATGGTCAACCAATAAAGACAAAAATCACGACTAAGACGGTTACAGCAAATCTGCAATTATTTATTTTTGCAAAAACGTTGAACTTTTAAATCAAAATACGATTTTATTGGTGGGAAAATCCCTTTAACTGTACAAAATACTTTCCAATGTAACTTCAGTAGCAAAAAAGTAGATGTGAAACCTAGTCATTTTCTTACGATAAGTGGCGGCTCTTACTTTTTATGCCTATGGATTCCTTTTTCTTGTACAGAAACCAAATTTCATTGATTGCTTTCTTTGCTCAAATGGGGCTATTTTACGGAGCTATTCTGGAAGCCACTTTACACTGAATTTTACCCAGAATACAAGTTACATTGTTTCTAAATCATTATACAATCATCCGTAGAACATAGATAACTTCAGGCCCTATTATCTGTTCCCGTGACGTGCCCGGATTGTGATTCCATGCATTAAAAAAATATAATAAATACATCTATTATTTTATCTTTTTTTCTTTTCTTTTTATAGCTTTACCTCATTTACAATGTTCTTTTTACATTATGTTTCTATTTCGGTACGTCAAAATAATAGGATACAGTGTTGGTAACTGTGTTTGTACAAAATAATTATGTAGCAAATGAGACGTTCTAGTAAAGGTAGATTTACCGGCATATCGAGGTGTCAAAAATATCACATTTTTTCAGAAAAAAAACTCTTTCAACAGATTAATTATGCAAATAAAAATGTAGATTAACTTGTTGGAGAGAAGTTGTATTAGAAAATGGTAAAAACCATAGAAAGAACAAGTCCACATACGGAAAAACAGGAGCCGTTTATAGGTATTTTTGGCAAAACTGGATCATGTCCTGCATTTGAAAAATGGTCGTCCATTTCACTAGCAGTGACCACTATAGGCAAAACGTAGTATTACATGTGGAAATTCAGATGACCATAGAATACATGGAGGGACAGGGCCCATCAGAGCAAGACCTGATAGTTATTAGATATTATTAGCTCCGGTTGCTACAGGGGGTCCCAAATAGGAGTCTCTACACTATGACAATTATTGGCCCTAATAATACTTACAGAATGACATCATCAGACTGAGGACTAGTCAACAATCTTTAGGAAATAGACCATACTACCCTTAATATGTGTGTGACTTCTGCTGGACCCTTATTGTGTTAGAGCAGGGGTCTCAAACTCAATTTACGTGGGGGCCGCTGAAGGTAGAGTCTGGGTGAGGTTGGGCTGCATCAGGTTTTCCACAAGCTATGCTCGCCGTAGCAAATTTAACTCCGCCCAATTTTATGATGTATCCGCTCATTCTTATTCATTTTTCATGTGCCCCCACACAGTATAATCCTCCTACAGTCACCCGTACATTATATGTCTCCACATTATAATCTTCCCTTCAAACTGCCCCACAGTATTAGGTCCCTCTCCTGGTGCCCCAGTTTAAACTGGGGGAAACTAGAGGGGACATGAAAATGGGGCAGCTGGAGGGGGACATAAAACAGTGGGGGTAGTTGGAGGGGGCAATAAATGAATGGCAGCTGAAGTGGCACATTAAACCGGGGGCAACTAGAGGGGGACATTAAACTTGGGAGGCTAGAAGCAGACATTAAACCGTAGGGGTAGGTGGACAGTGACAATAAACTGGGGACAACTAGAGGCAGACAGGTCCCCCTCCAGCTACTCCCACGGTTTACTGCCCCCTCCAGTTGTCCCCAGTTTAAGTGCCCCCCTTCATATACCCCCAGTTTCATCTCCCCCCACCATTTCTCCCCCAGTTTGATATCCCCTTCATTCACCCCATTTTATGTCCCCCCTCTATCTGACCCCAGTTTCATGTCATCCCTCCGACTGCCCCAGTTTCATGTGCTCCCTCCATCTGCCCCCAGTTTCATGTGCCCCTCCATCTGCCCCCAGTTTCATGTTCCCCTTCATCTGCCCAAATTTCATATCTCCCCTTCATCTACTACCATTTTCATGTCCCCCTCTATCTGCCCCCATTTTCAGGCTCCCCCTCATCTCTGCCCCCAGTTTCATGTTCCCCTTTCATCTGTGGCCCCAGTTTCATGCCCCCCCCCCTCCATCTCTGCCCCTAGGTTACTGACACACACACACACACTCCACTCTGCATCTCACATTCCTCTCAGTACTACATCGCTTCATCTTCCGGCCAACACACTAAGACACACCTCCCTAGTCACGTGAAATCTGACGTCACACACAGGTCCTTGAGTTTTAAACTTCAGTAGTACTAGCTTTCCACCGATCACCCATCACTTTCTATTGCTGTTATAAGAGCTGGGGAGTGATTGGAGGAAAGTTTAAGTAAAACACTAAAGGGACATAGCGGGACATGCAGGGAGATGCGCGGGGGGCGCAAACTATCGTCCCAAGGGCCGCAGTTGGCCCGCGGGCCGCAAGTTTGAGGCCCCTGTGTTAGAGCATGGACCCATCAGCGTATCCTCTGGTGTTCTGTTGGGCCAATTTATCCTTTCATGGGCCCCTGAAACTGCAGAAAGGGTTCATGAAGATGAAATAATCCACTTAAATATTTTTGGTTTCACACTACAGTATTTAATCCTTTTCCCAAATGTACTAATTCCAAGCACAGAAGAGTTTAAAGATACTTTGTCCGAGCAGTGGAAGAGTCAATTGTATTTTCACCTGAGGGAAATCTTTTTCTGGCAAAGTATTGTAGTTGAATTAAATATACATTGAATGGGAAAAAGATTGTGTTATTGCAAAGCATGCAAAGTGTCACGGACCCCTCCAGGCAGAGGAGAGAAAGGTCAAATGATAATATACATTGTACCGCACGCACTGCGCTCAGCCCGAGAACTGTTGTTTGGATGGAAATGAGAACTATCATCGATTTTTTGTTCTTGTGCTGAACAGTTAAGAGTTGGCCGTGTCATTCACTCCACTGCCAATGTGATGTTTTTTTATCTAGTTTTCTGATATATAATTTTGACTTGGAGGGATACAGTTTGTTCTGAAAAGAATGATGTACTCTCTGCTTATCGCAACACAAAACGGGCTCGGAACTAGACAAGTAAGTATAGTCTGGCATGGGCAGCCCTTCCTCATTTCGGAGACTGGCATCCATGGATTTCAGGGACTGCGCTTTGGTGGGGGGCTCTTGTGGTTATATAGACGTGTCCATTTTTAACTTTCCTACACGTATGTCCAAGTGAGTGGTGCAAAAAGACCAATTTTTTTTTTAACAACTTTATTTATGCTTTTGTACAATGTCGAACTGGGAGACCTTGGGTCCACCAGAGGAAATATTTCTAAGGGCCCATCCTTCACTATAGAGATGCCATGTACTCCTCCTAATAGCACACACAAAATACGTAGAAGGTCTAATAGTATATTTGTAATGAACCCGTGAGAAATAGACCCTACTGGCATGTGACTGGCTCCCATGGCCAATCCAATGTTGCCATATGCTGTTTTTCTGGGGCCCAATTTTTTGTCATAACATAGACCTATCATAGGATCTTCTGTTGCTCTCTTCAGATAATCCAACACTGTATTTTGCCTGATACAAAAGGCATTGATTTTGAACTTGGGGGGGGGGGGGGATGGAATCAGATGACTTCCCCGGTGATCGAGAAACAATGAGTAATTTAAAGGGCAGAAGGGTAGGGGGTGTTTAGCTTAATTTTTAATTATCCTATTATCCCGGCAACCCCATTAAATTTCCTAGGTTCCACCCCAGCATCCGGGCTTCTATTTCTGGCATCCTTGGATTCTTCAACTCCTCCTGTGATGTCAGTGGCCCTGGGTCACTACTGAGCCCTATGAATAGGCATAAGAAGTAACATGGCGACATTGATGTTGGTGCTTTTGCGCTATCCTCAGTGGTGACATCATCAGATACGCCAGGAAAAGAAGAACGGATGCCCTTTCAGGGCAAAGGAAAGAGGGTTGGAGAGGAGCAAACACTAAAATGTTCGAGGTTGAAAATCCGATTTGAACAGCTGCACACTGTTCGACTGTTCAAACGGGTTTCGAACCCCATTAGTCTATGGGGGGAAATGCTCGTTTCAGGGGTACGCAACATTCGATTAAATTCTACTTACCAAGTCCATGAGTGAGGGTCGGGCTGGATTCTTCTCCCTGCGCAGCGTCCCCGCGTCCTCTTCCGGCCTTGAATTCACTCTGCTAGGTATTGGGGCTAGGCAGAGCCAACTGCACATGCCCGCACCCACGCCTGATGCCTAAGCAGAGTGAATGCAGAGCCGGGAGAGGACGCGGGGAAGCTGCGCAGGGAGAAGACTTCTAAAGGTAAGAGAAGAACCAGCGTTGATTGGCAATGTATAGCGTTCTGCCAATCAACGTTGGTTCTGCATCGAATCTTAACTTCGAACAGCTAGTAGTATTCGATCGAGTACGAGTATTTCGAATACCGTAGTATTCGATCGAACACCTACTCGATCGAGTACTACTCGCTCATCTCTAAAGAGGGTGTATGAGCGGTTTGTTGTTTGTAAACATTTTTCTTGAGCTTCCGAGAGACTATAAGGGTAAGTTCACACTGGGTTTTTTGGACTGGAACTTGAGGCAGAGGCCATCTCAGGTTCCAGTCCAAAAAACGGGCAGCTGTGACTGAATGCCAGTGCAGTGCACCAGCATCCAGTCGCGCACTCCGCCCCGGATTAGGCCTGAATGAATGGGTCTAGTCTAATCGCGAGGCGAAACGGTCTCAACAATGAGCATTGCGCTTCTTTTTCCGGTAGCCGGAACAAGCCGACTCCCAGAAAAAAACACCTGAGCGGCTTCCATTGATTTCAATGGGAGCCATCTTTCTGGTCAGGACTTTGAGGCGAATACAGCCTCAAAACCCTGACCAAAAAACTCAGTGTGAACTTACCCTAAGGGTGTAAATAGGCCTCCACTAAGATTTTGGAGGGTCCTTTAAACTCCACACCAACATTATCTAATACTTTTGCTAAACACACTGAAGGACGGAATAATTTACATCCTAACCTTATGTATAATAGAAATCTAAATGGATATATTCAAGCACCAGTCCCATGATAGTGTATGTGTCCTACTTAGGGAACAGAGGAAGATCATTTATGGAGACAAGTAAAACATTAACCCTGCTTGCAAAATTAAATAGGTCATGGAATATTGAAGACATTGGTTGACTGGTGTAAGGCAGAAATCACCTTGTGTGATCTGAGGAGCGAAGTCTCATATAAACACAGTCAACAACATACATTATTTATCCAATATGTTCATTATCTTTGTAGCCTTCTATTATTTAGTAGGGTTTAAAAATGCAGAATTTTATGTCCATCAAAGATGGTTTATACAACAGAGAGTCTGTGATATTGCAATAAAAAAATCTTTTTAATGTAGTTTTCCATAGTGATGATCTTCCAGACAATACCCTACACAATCACACAAGCTATGGGTACCCTTAAAACGGAAACAATAGCTCTCTATCATGTAACAAGGGCAAGGTTCTATTTAAATATAGTAAATATGGTCCCGGGACATTACATGTTACGTCTTCACCTTTGTATAATTTTCAGGGTCCATACAGATAACAATAGCTTGTGAGATGGGATATGCAGAAGCTTTCTCTTTTCCTTTGTGGAAGCCATCCCATGTATGGAGAAGTAGGAAAGAAGTAAGAAGATACTAGATTGGATTAGAGTAGTGAGGCTGAGGAAAACTACACTAAGTAAGGGATAGGTTACACTGGTAAGAAATAGATATGAGTGAACAGTAAAATGTTTGAGCTTCGATATTCGTTTCGAATAGTCTATGGGGGGAAAATGCTCATTTCAGGGGTAGGCCACATTCGATCAAATTATACTTACCAAGTCCACGAGTGAGGGTCGGGCTGGATCCTCCGAGAAGTCTTCTCCGTGCAGCGTCCCCGCGGCATCTTCCGGCTCTGAATTCACTCTGCCAGGCATCAGGCCTGGGCAGAGCCGACTACAAGCGGACATTCGCAGTCGGCTCTGCCCAGGCCCGATGCCTGGCAGAGTGAATGAAGAGCCAGAAGACGCTGTGGGCAAGCTGCACGGAGAAGACTTCTAAAGGTAGGAGAAGAACCAGCGTTGATTGGCCGACTGTATAGCATTCGGCCAATCAATGCTGGTTCTGCATCGAACTTTTACATTTGAACAGCGAGTGGTACTTGATCGAGTACGAGTATTTCGAATACCGTAGTATTCGATCGAATACCTACTCGATCGAGTACTACTCACTCATCTCTAGTAAGAAATTGTCCATTCAAGTCATGGACCATAAATATTGATATATCCAAACTTTAAAGAGGGCCTTTCACCACCTGGGGCACATGCGGTTTTATATACCGCTAGAAAGCTGACAATACATATCGGCGTTCACGTTCTGTGCCCCCGGTGAAGAACTATCGGTGCCCGTACCGTAGCTCCTCACCATCAGAAGGGCGTTTTTGACAGTCAGCCAGGAACGCCCTTCCTCACAGCAATGTCTATAGCGCTGTACTGTGAGAGTGGTGAGGAACGCCCCCCCCCCCAGTACTAGACTATGGACGAGTATTATTAAGAGGGGAGGGGGCGTTCCTCACTGCTCTCACAGTACAGCGCAATAGGCACTACTGTGAGGAAGGGCTTTCCTGATTGACTGTCAGAAATTCCCTTCAAACGGCAAAGAGCTACGGTACCGGCAACGATAGTTCTTCACAAGGGGCACAGAACAGGAAAGCCGATGAATTTAGTTTACTGTCGGCTTTCTAGCGGTATATAAAACCGCATGTGCCCCAGGTGGTGAAAGGTCCTCTTTAACTGTCTATCTGAAGTACAGGGACTAGGGTTGAACAAGCCATTTCAGATCAAACCGCATTTGACCCACATTTTGCAACATTTTTGGATTCAATCCAAATCCAAAACGTTTGTGGTTCAACATCCATGGAACACTATTATATTCTGAAGTATCCCCAGACCTCGGAGTATAACTTGTTTGGGCCCAGGGGAGGTAGGTAAAAATAACAAACAGTTATACGCACCTTATCTCACCTCTCCTGGGTATCTTTGTGTTGCGTTGCATTTGGCAGACCCCCATTTTCCTCTTCCAGCCTCTGGCTGATGACACATGTCCCAGGGTCACCACTATGGCCTGTGATTGGGCTCAGCAGTCACATGGTACACACTGTTGTCCTGATGTTTTGATCCAGGGGCTAGAAGAGGATTCTAGGGAACCACTGGTGCAATGAATGGCCAGGAGTGGTAAAGCAAGGTGCCTTCACTTACTATACACTTCACTAATAATAATAGCACTTGCAATTCGTGCCAAACAAGTTCGGCCACAGACAAACCAGAGGCCCGATCCTCACAGATGAATCACCTCTAACCAGGACCATAGCCAACGGCTTCTGGCCTCATGCTTTTCAAGAAGAGACCCCATACAGCTCATTTGTGTGGGCACTGCCTGGTGAATCTCTATGATATTTATGATTAGAGATGAGCGAACACTAAAGTGTCCGAGGTTCGAAATCCGATTCGAACAGTCGCACACTGTTCAACTGTTTGAACGGATTTCGAACCCCATTATAGTCTACGGGGGGAAATGCTTGTTTCAGGGGTAGGCAACATTCGATAAAATCATACTTACCAAGTCTTCTCCCTGCACAGGGTCCCCGCGTCCTCTTCCGGGTGGAATTCACTCTGCCTAGGCATCCGGCCTAGGCAGAGCCGACTGCGCGTGCGGCTCTGCCCAGGCCCGACGCCTGAGCAGAGCCGACTGCGCATGCGCGTGTATGCGCGTGCATGTCCGCGCATGCGCAGTCAGCTCTGCCTAGGCCGGATGCCTAGGCAGAGTGAATTCCACCCGGAAGAAGACGCGGGGACGCAGCGCGCAGAAGACTTCAGAAAGGTAAGAGAAGAACCAGCGTTGATTGGCAGAATGTATAGCATTCTGCCAATCAACGCTGGTTCTGCATTGAACCTTAAACTTCGAACAGCTGGTAAGTACGAGTATTTCGAATACTGTAGTATTTGATCGAACACCTACTCGATCGAACACTACTCGCTCATCTCTATTTATGATCTATCTTAAGGAAAATTTATGGACAACCCCTTTAACCAATCTCCCGTCGAGTTAAGGATGAATGCGGAGAGATACTAAAGGCACAAAATACTAAGGTTAGACATCTCTCTGGATACTGTACGTCTAATGTACAATCTACAGGAACGATTTATGATCGTGATGGCCAACTATTACAATACCATTGCTACAATTCCAAGCCGTTATATAGATTATGACATCACTGTATATCTTGTGTTATAATAACTGTGCACATATAAAGTCTCTGAGCTGCCATTGAAATTTGTTACATTGCTCTAAAAGTTCTAAGCAAAATATAAAAAGAGGAAATCAAATCAAAAAGTTAAATCTGAGTTTGGTTATTATATTGCACTTGAAGATTATGCAGTCATCATTTGGCAAACTTAAAACTATATGAACTATCTGCCATGTAACACTTTATATGCTAAACTCACTGTGCAATTTTACGAAGAAAGATGCTAACAGATTTATTACGCACTCAAGATCGTAAAAGAAAATGGAAGCCTCCATAAGGCTTTTATGGTTACTTTCCAAAGGAAAAAAAAAAAAATTACAATTCAGCAGAACAGTAGGGATAATGGTACAATGCACTAAATAGTGCTTTCATTTCATAAAAAGGGAACAGTCATGCAACGTACGACTATGAAAGCCGAGAGAGAGAAGCAAAACAGAATTTCTTTAGCTTATCCTATGGGTATAACGATAGGAAACACAGGAGTAGCAGTTGCACCTTGGCACATAGAAGTCGCTGGTATTATATATGGCACAACATGGTTGTGGTGAGACCCTCTTATAGATTTAACTTGCCCTGATTTTACAAAAAAACATTAATAAAAGTGAATTATGCAACCAGTGGCGTAACTAATAATAGCGGGGCCCCGTGGCGAACTTTTGACATGGCCCCCCCCCCCCCCCATTCCAACTGACGCCGAAGACCTCGACCGACCCCCTCCTCCGCACTCTATTATGTCCCTTACTTGCCCCTGCACACAGTATTAACCCCAATAGTGTCCCCTGCACACAGTATTAACCCCAATAGTGTCCCCTGCACACAGTATTATCCCCAATAGTGGCCCCTGCACACAGTATTAACCCCAATAGTGGCCCCTGCACACAGTATTAACCCCAATAGTGGCCCCTGCACACAGTATTAACCCCAATAGTGGCCCCTGCACACAGTATTAACCCCAATAGTGTCCCCTGCAAACAGTATTATGTCCCATAGTGGCCCCTGCACACAGTATTATCCCCCATAGTGGCCCCTGCACACAGTATTAACCCCAATAGTGGCCCCTGCACACAGTATTAACCCCAATAGTGGCCCCTGCACACAGTATTATCTCCCTCTGTGGACACCCATAAACAATTATTATACTCTGGGGTCTTTTCAGACCCCAGAGTTGAATAATCGGAGACCCGGGGAATAAAAACATTAAAAAAAAAAAACACTGTTGCTTCTTACCTGTTCCCCGGCTCCTGTGCTGTGCTGTCCTCCTGTGCTGACCAGCGCTCGCGTCCTTCATTAATGACGTCGGACGTCACATGACCCGGGAAGCATACCGGGTTCATGTGACGTCAGAGATGTCAGACAACAGTAGGACGGAGGCCTGGCAGGATCGCAGAGAGGTAAGTAACAGTTTTTTATGTTTATTACCTCTCCGGTCCGCCGATCATTATACTCGAGGGTCTGCAAAGACCCCCGAGTATAATGATAGCCTTTGTGGGGCCCGCAGTGTCACTTGCCGATCCCGGCCAGCGGTAGCGGCTGTCACCGGGCCCCCTAATGGCCCGGGCCCTGTGGCAGCTGCTACTGCTGCTACCACGGTAGTTACGCCACTGTATGCAACAAATGGGAAAAATAAGCCATTACACGAGAGGTAGGGGCACATTACTAAACTATTACCAAGCAATGGTCTAATTCCCAGATCCAAAAGTAAAGATTAGGGCATTTAGTGCAAGTGTTTGCTTTTACCTGGGACCCAAGATTTGGGGTAAAGGGAAAAAAGAAGACTGAACTCCGAAGGGGCTCAATTTTTTTGTTGCTGTATTTCTTTGCAGATGACAAGGAGCTTCAATGACAACATCAGAGGTCCTTAATAGAGATGAGCGAATGCTGTTCGATCGAATGCATATTTGATTGAATATCAGGCCGTTCGGGTTATTCGATTGAAATCCAATACCACGAGGCAAACGCAGTAAAAATTCAATTCCCCTCCCACCTTCCCTGGCGCTTTTTTTTGCATCACTAAAAGCGCAGGGAAGGTGGGACAGGAACTACGACAACGGAGGTATTGAAAAAAAAAATTGGAAAAAGTAATTGGCTGGCTAAATCAGGTGACCTCCACTTTATACGAATGGTGGATTTAACAATCGGTTAATTTGAGACTGTGAACTATGTGACTGTGAGACAGGGATAGATGTACAGGCAGGGTTAGCTAGGAGTTACCTTTATTTAGGGGGGAATGTTACTCACTCAGCTCTTTGCGGCTCTACCTGGTCGGGATCCCTGTCAGCTTGCGATGTGCGCAAGCTGACTTTTTCCCATAGGAATGCATTGACCAGCATTGATTGGCCGAATGCCATATAGAGTACAGCATTTGGCCAATCAATGCTGGTTCTGCCGGAGGAGGCGGCGTCTAAGATCGGTGCACAGCAGTTTCCATTGTGGTCCGATCTCAGATGTAGCAGTGCTGACACAGCTCTGCTACACGGAGAAGCAACGGAGCTCAGCACACACAGAGATGCAGCAGAGCTGAGTGTGCAGCAGGGTTCAGCGCACACTCAGTACTGCTACATCTGAGATGCAGCAGAGCTGAGTCTGCAGTAGGGTTCAACGAACACTCAGCTCTGCTGCATCTCAGATGTAGCAGTGCTGAGTGTGCCTTGACTGCTGCTGAAACGCCGGAGCAGGTGGATTAGCAAGGTGCATCCCAGCCAGCTTCTGAGATGCCTGAACAATCAGAGGCACAGCGTGAGGAACAAGTTCAGCAGCAGGACAGTTTGAGAGCTGCCGAAACGCTGGAGCAGGCAAACCATTGATGACAGCAATTTGCCGAATATAGGGGGATCATCGATGCCAACAAAATGCAGATATAGGGTGCATGCACACTAAGTAACGCCGGGCGTGTATGAGAGCCGTACACGCCGGCGTTACAGCAGGGCTGCCGAACACTTCCCATTCACTTCAATGGGAGCGCTCGTAAACGCCGCTGTTACGAGCGCTCCCATTGAAGTGAATGGGAAGTGTTCGGCAGTCTGCCGTAATGCCGGCGTGTACGGCTCTCATACATGCCCGGCGTTACGTAGTGTGCATGCACCCTTAGGGTGCATTCACACTGAGTAAACGCTAGCTTATTTTGTAGAGTAAAATTACACTTGTAAATTTTGCTATCCCATTGACTTCAATGACATTTTACAGGCGTATTTTTACAGGCGTATTTTTTACAGGCGTATTTTTTACAGGCGTATTTTTACACTTGTAAAAAAATATCATTGAAGTCAATGGGATAGCAAAATTTACAAGTGTAATTTTACTCTACAAAATAAGCTAGCGTTTACTCAGTGTGAACTTACCCGAAGTATATATATATATATATTTATTTTTTTTTTGGGGGGTGGCATTCAGTCTGTAAATTTTTATACAACTTACCAATGTTACATCATTGCTTAACTTCTCATAATATACATAGTATTTGCACTTTTCTCTATGCAGCACAAGTCCCTCTGCATAATGTATAAAATTCCTGCCTCCATTATAGAGAAAACGTAAAGCAGGTACATTAACAAAAGCCGCATCAGGGCGAGATCTCGCACTTCACATCACTCCATACAAATGAAAAGCAACTAAAAGCATAAACCCACAGACAATGGACAAAGAACGTATTGTATCCACTTGTAAAAGTTTACGTCAGGGCTCCTGATTGTTTATAATGTATGTAGCTGTGGATTTCTTTTTTCGTTCTATTTATTATAAATGATGAATATCTACAAGGTTTCCATTTACTATAAAAGCTCCCGTTAAATACTGTTCAGGAATGTAGTAGATGAATAGGTAAAGTAATATAAAATACCAACATATAGAAAGGGGACAAAAGAGTATTAAACTCAGGAGTTATGTCACATGGTTATACAAGAAGATACAAATGTGGAAAGGGTTAATATAGAATTTGGAAAAAAATAAAATAAAATTCAGTTCACAATTAGAAATGGATGAACTGATTGGCCACAAATCGCATTTGACCCGAATATTCCATGTTTCGTTTGTGTTTTTAATGGAACCGAATAAATGGCAATTAGGGTTGAGCGATCGGGATCGGAAAAGATCGGATTCCGATCAGCGATCGAGTAAATTTCACAATTGCGATCGGAATTCTGGTCCCGATTGTTTTAGACAAGATCGAGGTCGGAGGGTATTTCCCACAATGCTTTGCTACTGGTCAAGCATTGTGGGAAAAGCGAACAATACCACTCTTCTGTTTCCTCCCTGCTATGCTGTAGGAATGAATGGATGCAGCCGGCGTGCAGGGGGTTAAGCGGCCGATCCCAGCCGATCCCGTGAAATTTGCTCAATCACCGATCCAGATGCGATATTTCCCAATCCCGATCGCTCAACCCTATTAATGATATATACATGAATAGGGTTGAGCCAATCTTGAGATAACCTCCGACCTCAAAAAGATCTGAATCAGAATTCCGATCGTGTATTTTATACAATCGCCGATCGGAACCCGTTCTTTTCCGAACCCTAGATTTCGTATACAACATCATCCAGTATCAATCTCCAGCCGATGACTCTCCAACATGCTAAGAGTTGTAGTTTTGCGACAGTGAGAGAACTACAAGCTAGAGACCTCACGCGTGAAACAAGCCAGACAGTATTCTACGGCCTTAAGGGATTTATTTGGTCTGATGAAAGTAGCATTTAAAGGAACCGAGACCTACGTGACCAGACGATTAAAATGAATCTGTATTTTTGATAATGATCTTGTGTTCAACAAGACAGAGCCAGAGAGACAAGTCACTGGAAAGGACTAAACTGCTGCTAAAGTGATTCCTGGCATTGCATTCGCTTAACCTTGGCTCAGCAGTGCAAACTCCTTAATGCAGGAGGTAATCCCTTTAAGCAGAAGTTAAATCCTTAAAACGTTTGTGTGCACTGTTTCATGCCATTTTAGAGATGGAAAGAGCCAGGAAACATGCACGGAAATTGAAATTTTCTCCTCGGGACATTTTCTCTTCTTAAGCCTTGAGGGGAAAAAAAAAGTCTCTTCTATTTATACAGGATTTATATACCGCAGGACAGACGTTATAATATACAGATTTCCACCTAATGTCCTGCAGCAGTTATGTGTTCCGTGTGGGCCGAATGAGATAAACATGAACGGTAGTAATTATAATATGTGTCTATAGCAAAATGGTTGATTGTCCCCATCGTTGGGTCAAGTTTTGCTGCCCAAGTTCTGAAAGACTTGCTGATTGTTTCTTCTTTTATGTCCTCTGACTTATTGCCTTGCTATCACTAACAATGAAGTTCCTCTAGGGCGGGACTTGTATCAGGGGTTATGGGACTAACTAGAGCTCCGCATAGCACCCACATTTTGTAGCCTGCATACCCTTGTCAGTGCCACTCCAATCTATGGGAGGACCACATGTAGGGAACCCCTCACTCTAATGTTCATGTACTCTAAAGGACGCTAAGTCAATCCCTTTAATAATAACAGCAAAGTTCTTTATAAACTCACAGGAAATTTGACCACTTTTCCATAGCTTTAAAGAGGACCTGTCATCAAATCCAAAAAGCCCAGTAATATTCGCCATCTGATCAGCACTGTCAACCTGAGGATTTTGATGTTTTATGAATTCAAATTTGTTCAGCCATTCCAAAGATATAGGCCCTGTCAGTGTGCATGGAAACTAGGGTATAGTGGCCAAGTGGGTGGTGACACTCTATGTTATATAAAGACCCCATATTGAGCAGAACCACAATGTTACCGCCCACATTGTGGACTCTAATTTGCATCATCACAAAAAGGGCTTATATCTTTGGAATAGCTGAATGGAATTGGGTAAAAAAACTACATTTTTAGTGTGGGGATCAGAGGATGTAAGTCATTGGGCTTTTCAGACCTGGTGACAGGCTTAGGATGCTTAAAGGGGTTGTCCCATCACAAGGATCCTATCTATACTGCTTGTTAATGTGGATGTAAGACTTTTCCTAAATACACTGCTTCAGCAAAACTGCTTTGTTTGGCCACTATCTTACTTTATTCAATTCATTGTTGACACAGCCCTCGACTCATCTGGTCAAAAGTCAAGTGATGTATCTGCTGCTCTGAGGGGGGAGGGAGGAGGGGCTAAGTGCACGGGAGCGAGCCTTGGGGGGGGGGGTGTAGTTTACACTTGGTGGGGGGGGAGGGGCCGCCAATACAGACCCGGCATCCGCTGTAATAGAGAGGCAGATGCCGGGGAGTGTAGACGCCGGCACAGGTGCCTGCAACATCGCTACGCTCCTGCCCTGCATGAAGCCAGCAGTGGCAGGAGCAATGCTGCTATTCCAGAGGGGGGGCGGAGCGGAATAGCAGTATCGCTCCTGCCGCTGCTGGCTTCATGCAGGGCAGGAGCGTAGCGATGTTGCAGGCACCTGTGCCTGCATCTAACACTCCCTGGCATCCGCCTCTCTATTACAGCGGATGCTGGGTCTAAATTGCATTGTAAAGGCTGTACGTCTGATGCCTAGCTGCATCAGGAGCGCACATGCATGGCCAGCGGCATAGAAGCAACGACTTCTTGCCGCTGGCTTTGCATATGTAACCCCTCCCACCAATGACGCAACAAAGCTGGAAGAAAGAAGAATTTACAGCATCGAAGACTGGTGAGTATGCGTGGGAATACCCCTTTAAGTCCCAATCCTATTAACCATCAAGGTCACCAGTCTCCAGATCCTGAAGTTGTAGCATAGATTCTGTTACCGCCCACTAGTGTACAAAGCAGGGACTACAATCAGCACAAGAGACGTCATTGCTCAGGGTAGCCAGAATGTTTCATGAAGGTTCTGCTACAAGATGAGAGTGAAATCCTAATACACTAAGACAATAATATAATATAAAATCTATCCATAAAGATTCCCTGTACTATTTGTATCTGCATTAATAGTCAATGGACCTTTAATGTTGACGTAGAGATCTATATTATGTGCCGGTGACCCGTACTGGCAGCGGCGGTCTATTGGCGAGCCGCGAGATTGCCTTCTCCTCTGTAACTGAGCGTCTTGAGCAGGTGACGCAGCCGGGATGTAACTCATAATGTACAATGTAATCGCTGTTATTCCAGGCTTGAATTCAGTGCAGAAAAGCAATAAAGAGGAAATAGCCGCGACTTACAGTCCTCGCTGCAGCAGCATAAAGAAGGCTTGTTACCAGAGGAGGAGTGAAATTGTTTTCCTTCCTCCAAAGTAATAAAGAATAATATATCCATGTGTCACAGGGGGAGATGTGCGTGTTAAGGCAATTTATGCATGTCCAGCTTACTGGAAAATGCTCAGCGTGACATTTATATAGACGTGTGCTTCAGTGGTCATACCATTGTCAGCAGGAGTCTATTGAGGAGACAATAGGTAGAAAATCCTACGTGACTGCAGACCGGCTCCGAAGACGTGATAGAGTCCGAGAGAACTCAAGTCACTGAGGCCGTACCGGGATTAGCTGCAGCACCTAGAAACCTAGAAAACCGAGGGCAAAGAGACCATGGAGTCCATCTTGTCTGCCCTGTGTATTTTAGGATAGCCGTGTAGACAGCAGTTATATATAGGTTATAATATAGCATGTGTATACAGATGCAACGCGATTGTATTTACATAATGCATGTTGAGATTCATTTTCCGTGCACAGGGGGGTTTGTATTGGAGCTGCAGTGGTAACAGGGACCTGGACCCTGAAGGGAGCCCAAAGTTACTTCTGACACATAAAGTATACCACTATACATAAGGTAGGGAGGGGTCTTATTACAGATTTTGGACTGGGTACCAGGAGCTTCAAGCTAGGCCTCGGTCTGTGCATATTAACCACTACTAAGCTACTACTACCAAGACGTGTCTCACAGTCACAGTATATTGTGGGGGGAAAACACTGAAGAAAATGTGGACATTTATTATAAAAGGTTAATGTTACCTTATATACATAGGGAAAATGTGAATCCTGTTCTCTCTACACACTCATAGAGAAAGATTGTGAGTCCTTATCACTCTGCCCACTCATAGAAAAGCCTTTGAGTTGTGCTTGCTCTGCCCACTCATAGAGAAAGAGGAAGTCCTGCTCCCTCTGCCCACTAATAGAGAAAGAGGAAGTCCTGCTCCCTCTGCCCAATCATAGAGAAAGAGGAAGTCCTGCTCCCTCTGCCCAATCATAGAGAAAGAGGAAGTCCTGCTCCCTCTGCCCAATCATAGAGAAAGAGGAAGTCCTGCTCCCTCTGCCCAATCATAGAGAAAGAGGAAGTCCTGCTCCCTCTGCCCAATCATAGAGAAAGAGGAAGTCCTGCTCCCTCTGCCCAATCATAGAGAAAGAGGAAGTCCTGCTCCCTCTGCCCAATCATAGAGAAAGAGGAAGTCCTGCTCCCTCTACCCAATCATACAGAAAGCCTGTGAGTACTGCTCCCTCTACCCAATCATACAGAAAGCCTGTGAGTCCTGCTCCCTCTACCCAATCATAGAGAAAGCCTGAGAGTCCTGCTCCCTCTACCCAATCATAGATAAAGTCTATAAGTCCTGCTCCCTCTACCCAATCATAAAGAAAGCATGTGAGTCCATCTCCCTCATACTCTAGATGCATAGGGAAAGTGTGAGTCCTGCTCCTTCTACTCACTCATAGAGAAAGATTGCGTGTCCTTATTCCTCTGCCCACTCATAGAAAAAGCCTTTGAGTTGTGCTAGCTCTGTCCACGCTTAGGGAAAGCTGGAGTCCTGCTCCCTCTACCCAACCATAGAGTCAGACCCAATCACAGAGAAAGTCTGCTCTCTCTTTTCACTTATAGAGAAGCCTGTAAGTCATGCTCCCTCCACCAAAATATATTAAGAAAGCCTATGGGTCCTGCTTGTTCCTCCACACACCATTCCAGAAAGCATGTGTTCACCCATTTATAAAGAGAGTCTATAAGGGGCACAGTGGCAGTGCCCATGATCGATGACCATACTAGTCCAATGGAGGTCCTCAGAGGACTTCTGCTTGTACCAGTCTTTATGTATAGCTCTTAGAGCCCCAAAAACTTGTGGATGTAAAAAATTGCATGAAATAGTAAAGGAGAGAATAAAAAATGTATTGGCATTTAAATAGAGCGAACAAGGCTAGAAGATGATTGTAGCCCCATAAATGTAACACGGTTATTTTCTAGAAAAATCCACAATTTTTTTTTTAAATAATGGACAAATAAAACAGAAAAGGTTACAAATGCAGTAAAATGAAGGACACAATAACGTTGTGTGCGGTGGGAGATGTGCAGAATTGAATGTTGTGTCTTTCCATACAAAATTGCTTTTCACATTGTACTTGGCAGGCCCCATTCACGGACTGTATGAGGATTTATTTCATCCACAGTTTTGTAACCTCCATCATTCAGAGTCTTTATAAACTAATGAAAAAAGATTTACATTTTTTTTTTTTTTTTTTTTAGAAAACAGCAAATCCCCTCTCAGAGGTTCCTGGTGAAAATTAATCACAGTGGTCAGCAGGTGAGACTTATTCTACATTATGTGCTGTACCGTACGCTCTGTCCTTGCCTTTTGTAAGAAAAAAATGGAAAAAATATATATTCACATATTTAGAAATGTACAAAACATGCAATACCAATTATAACGAAATCACAAAGCTATTCCTGGCGGTGCCATGTAATGCTTCATCTCACCTGCGGGGGTGCTGCAGAGAAAATGAACACTTGGTGAGCCATTGCTCTATAGTTTGCAGTCTCTAAAAGGAATTTGTCAACACATTATTATTATTATTATTATTATTATTATTATTAGACTTTTTTCTAATCCGTACTTATTTTCTGATTTAGATTTTTTTAGTTCTATTTTCTGTACTAATGACGCGGCCATCTTCCCTAACCTTCTCCTCTGCCCTGTTAACAGCATAGTTAAATAGATACGCTGTGATGTCATCTATTGTCAGCAGTAGATGCATTGATGAGTCTGTGGTGTTATCTTCTATTGTAATCTTGTCTGTGATGGAAAGGAGGTCACTAAACCCCTACAGATTTGGCAACTGTAATCCCTGCACACCATAATACTTGGCATCTCCCATCCCATTGCTTACCACATCCCTGCTGGTCTCTATGCATCTCCCATCCCATTGCTCACCACATCCCTGCTGGTCTCTACTTCCCTGCTGGTTCCTGACTCATAGGACATAAAATAAAATAGCCCCACAGTCAAAATTGGTAACTGAGATGGGTCACCACATCTGGGTGGAAACCCAGTGGACCCCATTATAGTCTATAGGGTACCGCCAAAAAATTGTTGCAGCTTTTAAAGCAATGGACACCCAACAGACCCCATTATAGTCAACGGGGTACATCAGGCTCCGTGTGTAACCGCTGTATTAGAGAACTGAGCGACGGGGAGCTAGCACTGATGTGAACCTACCATAATTTGTACTGCCATGTCCATGACGAACTTGGAGGACAAGCTAACCTGTGGCTGATACATATACAGTATATATATATATATACAGTCCTATGAAAAAGTTTGGGCACCCCTATTAATCTTAATCATTTTTAGTTCTAAATATTTTGGTGTTTGCAACAGCCATGTCAGTTTGATATATCTAATAACTGATGGACACAGTAATATTTCAGGATTGAAATGAGGTTTATTGTACTAACAGAAAATGTGCAATATGCATTAAACCAAAATTTGACCGGTGCAAAAGTATGGGCACCCTTATCATTTTATTGATTTGAATACTCCTAACTACTGTTTACTGACTTACTGAAGCACAAAATTGGTTTTGTAACCTCAGTGAGCTTTGAACTTCATAGCCAGGTGTATCCAATCATGAGAAAAGGTATTTAAGGTGGCCAATTGCAAGTTGTTCTACTATTTGAATCTCCTCTGAAGAGTGGCATCATGGGCTACTCAAAACAACTCTCAAATGATCTGAAAACAAAGATTGTTCAACATAGTTGTTCAGGGGAAGGATACAAAACGTTGTCTCAGAGATTTAACCTGTCAGTTTCCACTGTGAGGAACATAGTAAGGAAATGGAAGACCACAGGGACAGTTCTTGTTAAGCCCAGAAGTGGCAGGCCAAGAAAAATATCAGAAAGGCAGAGAAGAAGAATGGTGAGAACAGTCAAGGACAATACACAGACCACCTCCAAAGAGCTGCAGCATCATCTTGCTGCAGATGGTGTCACTGTGCATCGGTCAACTATACAGCGCACTTTGCACAAATAGAAGCTGTATGGGAGAGTGATGAGAAAGAAGCCGTTTCTGCACGTACGCCACAAACAGAGTCGCCTGAGGTAAGCAAAAGCACATTTGGACAAGGCAGCTTCATTTTGGAAACAAAAATTGAGTTGTTTGGTTATAAAAAAAGGCGTTATGCATGGCGTCCAAAAAGAAACAGCATTCCAAGAAAAACACATGCTACCCACTGTAAAATTTGGTGGAGGTTCCATCATGCTTTGGGGCTGTGTGGCCAATGCCGGCATCGGGAATCTTGTTAAAGTTGAGGGTCGCATGGATTCCACTCAGTATCAGCAGATTCTTGAGAATAATGTTCAAGAATCAGTGACGAAGTTGAAGTTACGCCGGGGATGGAGATTTCAGCAAGACAATGATCCAAAACACCGCTCCAAATCCTCAGGCATTCATGCAGAGGAACAATTACAATGTTCTGGAATGGCCATCCCAGTCCCCAGACCTGAATATCATTGAACATCTGTGGGATGATTTGAAGCGGGCTGTCCATGCTCGGCGACCATCTAACTTAACTGAACTTGAATTGTTTGTCCAAAATACCTTTATCCAGGATCCAGGAACTGATTAAAAGCTTCAGGAAGCGACTAGAGGCTGTTATCTTTGCAAAAGGAGGATCTACTAAATATTAATGTCACTTTTCTGTTGAGGTGCCCATACTTTTGCACCGGTCAAATTTTGGTTTAATGCATATTGCACATTTTCTGTTAGTACAATAAACCTCATTTCAATCCTGAAATATTACTGTGTCCATCAGTTATTAGATATATCAAACTGAAATGGCTGTTATAAACACCAAAATATTTAGAACTAAAAATGATTAAGATTAATAGGGGTGCCCAAACTTTTTCATAGGACTGTATATATATATATATATATATATATATATATATATATATATATATATATATATATACTGTATATCAGCACCCAGGCTGGATCATAGCACAGGGTACAACATCCATCTGATTTTTTTTTTGAAAGACCCTGCATGGCGGCACATCAGGTCCGTATTAGTCAGTAGACACTCTATGTGTTACCTACACCGTACAATGGAGACATATTGTGCTACTCTTTGTGTATACCTTTGTAATACAGCATGTGAGCGTGCCTGGTGTGTACTACATGCAGGTGTATTGTACAGCAGACACAGTCTATGTGACTCTATTTGCATAGCTATAGACGTATTATTATTCAATAATGCATATGTTCTATGAGAACCCAACAAGCAGTATGTCTGCCATGGAGCGGTATGTGTCACCTCAGTGCATAACACATGGCTGTGATTCATTGCAATGACATTTGAATGTTGAGCACGATGAGAGATAGTTAAAGTCAAGGTATGGCCGTGCGCACGTCACGGGATGTGTGATCAGAATTCAATGGCCGCAATAATATGGTTGTCATTTTTCAGACAGTTAAGACACAGAGCACATGAGATCTGCGCCATGATCACAGGAAAAGCACACGTGTTACAATGCATGAACTTGCTGCAAGTGCTTGATATATATTGACTTGTATCAGTTCAAAAGTGAATTGCTGGAAGTATAAAAAATAGAAAATTGTCACATTCTAATGCAAAACCCAAGAAGCCGCAAGAATTGTGATCAAGACTTGATGCTAAACATTTGTATGACAACCCCACTGGGGGTTAACTAATTTCAAGGTACCTTCATTATAGGGGAATAACAGTTTGGTTGGTGGGGGGTCCCAGTGGTCAGAGTCCGACCAACCAGACAGTAATCCCCTAGAATAGGGGTAGGTGACCTTTTTTGATTGGCGTCCGATTTAAATTAAAAAATCAAAGATGAGGTCCTCGGAGTGCCAGGCAATAATTGTAAAGCTGGGGCCATACGGTGGCTCAGTGGTTAGCACTGCAGCCTTGCAGCACTGGAGTCCTGGTGTTCAAATCCCACCAAGGGCATAAAACCATCTGCAAGGAGTTTGTATGTTCTCCCCGTGTTTGCATGGATTTCCATCCCATATTCCAAAAGACATACTGATAGGGAAAAATGTACATTGTATAATTGTAAAGCTGACGGCACCTACACTAAAGTCATATAGCACAAACCACAGCATAGAGGTGCTGTCATACTACTCTCCAAGCCACATGTGCTTACCACTATTTGCCTGGGTACACATGTTCTTTTCCGACCCCAGAGTATAATAATCGGAGACCCGGGGGAATAAAAACATAAAAAAACTACTGTTTCTTACCTGTCCCCCAGCTCCTACGCTGTCTTCTTCCCTGCCGTCCTCCTTCTATGACGCCAGACGTCACATGACCCGGGAAGCAGGACGGGTTCATGTGACATCAGACAACTAGGAAGGAGGCCTGGCAGGATCGTGGAGAAGTAAGTAACAGTGTTTTTTATGTTCCCTTACCTCTCCCGGGCCGCCGATCATTATTCTCGGGGTCTGCAAAGATATTAAGAAGACTCATTGAAATCCGCCAGAATTGGTTCCATCAAATGAAATGTCCCCTTACCTGTAGAGCCCCATACAGTGCCTGTGTGCCTAGACAATAGTAATGAGCCATCGGTTCATTGCACTGGATCATTTTTGTTACCAAAGTGTAATATATCCTAAGAGTTCCACATGTAATTGCTATAGCACCCATGAAATCCATCTCATCCTCCTTTCCTATAAGCTGTGTTAAGTTGCACGGACACCCCGACTACAATCATAATCTCAACAATCGCCACGAGGTAACGCCATTGTTTATGTACCACAAGAGATGGTGGGAGGGTGGAAGAAACAAAGAGGTTCTAACAGGGTATTATTGTGGATGATAGACAAGGCTACAGCCATTACTAGTGCAGGGTATGATGGAACCTTTATCGTTCTTGCCATCTCTCCCTTTTCGAAAAGTCAAGGTTCACTATAGTGTTTTCTATAGGTCTATGGCTTCTCTTCTGTAATGAAGTGATTTTTTTTTTTTATTATTGCTTTTAAAGGTCAGGAAAAACTGAGAATGTATGCCTTCTCCTTTACTGTATAAGGATAAAAGCATTTGGCAAAATAAAAAATTAAAAATGCCAAGACGGAGATGTTATGTGAATTCCTTTATATTTCTGGACGGTGTACGGATACAAGTCGGCTTTTGATCTTTTCCTCTGAACCCACTTATGTTTAATTGAGATCAATGCGAGATCAATGCTGTTGTTTTTGATTGTTGCATTCCATGTGTGTACTGTATGTGTATATATGGATAGATAGATAGATAGATAGATAGATAGATAGATAGATAGATAGATAGATAGGAGATAGATAGATAGATAGATAGATAGATAGATAGATATGAATAGATAGATAGATAGGAGATAGATAGATAGATAGGAGATAGATAGATAGATAGATAGATAGATAGATAGATAGATAGATAGATAGATAGATAGATAGATAGATAGATATGAATAGATAGATAGATAGGAGATAGATAGATAGATAGATAGATAGATAGATAGATAGATAGATAGATAGATAGATAGATAGATAGATAGATAGATATGAATAGATAGATAGATAGGAGATAGATAGATAGATAGATAGATAGATAGATAGATAGATAGATAGATAGATAGATAGATATGAATAGATAGATAGGAGATAGATAGATAGATAGATAGATAGATAGATAGGAGATAGATAGATAGATAGATAGATAGATAGATAGATAGATAGATAGATAGATATGAATAGATAGATAGATAGATAGATAGATAGATAGATAGATAGATAGATAGATAGATAGATATGAATAGATAGATAGGAGATAGATAGATAGATAGATAGATAGATAGATAGATAGGAGATAGATAGATAGATAGATAGATAGATAGATAGATAGATAGATAGATCGATAGATAGGAGATAAATAGATAAACTCTTACATATTGGATGGATGAACCTAATTCTGCAAAATCCGGAACAGTGTGCGGCTGGATGCCGGTACAGTGCACCGGCATTCAGTCACGGCTACCCATTTTTTGGACTGGAACCTCAAAAAAAAAAACCCCGGGTGAATTTACTCTTAAAATTTGTATCATGCTGGTGATAGTACCTTGTAGCTTCTACACTTTCCTACGATATCTTTCTTATTCTGCATTGCGGCTCCATTTTCATAAAAAATCAGAATTTTATGAAAATTTTTATGGCATTTTTATGCAAATTAGCTGAAAAAGGCATTTCTTCTCCTGTTGGGGCTTCCCTCTCCACTCCAGATAACCGACCCCGGACAAAGTGCGACAAAGTGAAGATATCACTCAAGCAATGGAGAAGGAGCTGGATGGAAGTTATTTAGAGCAGAGAATGAAGCCCCAGTTGGATGTTGAGCGCAGCCAAGAAGAAGTGCCCCACATCTTCCTCAGGTTTGCATTGGGGGAGTCCACTTGGAGACTTTAAAAAGTGGTTACCTAAGGAAACCCACAGATCCCATATTTTTTGCTCCAAATTTCTGCCCACTAGTTACTACTTTCTGTCTAACTTGCTATCTACAGCCTTCTAGTATATCAAGTCTGTCTCTAATAGTAGAGGCACTGAGATGGATTGGACTGCATGGACTGTACAGTAATGCTTCTGATATTAATGTGTAACTAAACGTTAAGACCATTTTGGATTTTTCTGGCACTATTTGTGCCACTTACAAATTTTGGCTCCTTTTTGTGAAACCCTGTATTTTTTTCCCCTTTGCTTCTCTGTTGAGAGCTGTCCCTGCTTCTTATGGTGTACAGAGTAAGGGGTTGTGTGACCCGAAGCGTAGAGAAAATTAGGGTGGGGAGGGTCACTTTAAATGGCTACACCTCAGGCATTATAAAACATAGAAACTTGCGTTTTCATTTGAACAGCCTGGATGCAATACTACATTTTTCCTGTAGTGGCCACTGTTTCCGCTCACTGTTTCTCCTACTAATAAGAACCGATCACCGATTGGACGCACATCGATCAGCTGGTTGGCCAGTGTTAGTATTTTAGACATGGGGTTATATTCATGAGACATCCACTTCAATATTTGCTGCCCCAGACAGTGGTCCGGGTTATTCTAAACTTGCCGAAGCGGATCCTATCCTTGGAAATGTTCCCTTTTTACTCGCCCGATGCATTTGGCATTTGTATTCATGCGCTATTTATTCTATACAAAGCCACTTTAAAATATATAATCAGGTTTTTTTTTTTCATCCTTTCTGCAGCCTATAAATATATAAACACTCCCGGAAAAATATATGAAAATAATTTTTTTTCCATATTCAATAAAAGAGTAAACCGCTTGTTCCGAGCACATTAAAGTCATATTTTTAAGCCTGGGGAGAATATTATGTTTTGCCAAATCAATATTTTAATTTTCTACCTGTTTTTATTTTATTTTTTTTTCCTTCCTAGAAATGTGGTTTGCATAAAAAAATAAGAACTACAGAAAAGGAAATAAAATACTTGTTTGTATATAGATATATATATATATATATATATATATATATATATATATATATATGTTTTTTTAATATATATATATTTAAAATAGAAATAATATATATATAATATAATATTGTGTTTGCATTTTATAATTAAACATGGAAGATATACTATATATATATATATATATATATATATATATATATATATATATATATATATATATTATATTATATTATATTATAAAGATTATATATATATAATATATATATATATATATATAATTATTATTATTATTATTATTATTATTATTATTTTTATTTTATTTTTTCATTTTTAATTTGTTAATTCCTATATGTAATAGCATTATGAAGTAGAACTATACAGCCATAGCATTAAGCCCTCCTGCATGATATTATCTTAATACATGGGTATGCAGCCACATTCATACATATTAATAAGCCTAGGGAACCCATGACCATGTTATTGGTTCACAGGTTGCATTTTCTTGCACCATTTTTGTGCACTAACCACTAAATACTGGGAATACCTGACAAGACCAACAGTCTTGCAGATGCTCCAACCATTCATCTAGCCAATCTAATTTGGTCCATCTCAAAGTTGCTGAGATCCTTACTAAGGATGAGCAAAACTACTTCGTAATGAACTGGTTTGGTTACAATTCTTTACAAGAATTTTGGGTCCAACCAAGCCCCAAACTCTTGAGGATCACCACCCATGATTCACTATTATATTTGGGGGCTCTTTAGACCCCAGAGTATATTAAGTGAAGGTCCTGGAGGTACAGAAACATAAACACTGAAACTAACCCTGCCTCATATCTTCTGGTTTCCCTTGTGGTCCTCTACATTTATCTTCTGGCCTCCCATGGACTCCTGGAAGAGGTCACATGCCTACTGTCATGCATCCACCTCATGGAGCTTGTGTTAAAGGGCTGTAATGTCAATACATCCATATTGAGACCAAATCACCGAAGGGCCCATGCTGTGACTCAGAAGGAAGGAAAAGGCCAGAAGATGACCATGGAGGACACTGAGGGAGAGTTGGAGGCCATGAGGGCACGCAAGAGAGTCAAGAGAAGGTTAGTATAAATGAAGCCTGTGATTGGGCCTTAGTGGTTAAATGTCATGTGTAAACCTCATGGAGCTTGTTTTAAAGGGTTGGGATGTCAGTACATCCCATATAAACATTGAGACCAAATCACAGGCCTTGGGTTACCGAAGGGCCCATGCTGTCACTCAGAAGGTAGGAAAAGTCCAGAAGATGACCATGGAAGACACTGAGGAAGAGTTGGAGTCCATGAATGCACCCAAGAGAGACAAGGGAAGTATGTTCATGCACCTTTTCTAGGGCTCCACATTTTATATTCTGGGGTTTGAAGAGACCCCACACCCCAGAGCCCCCAGACAAAACAGCAGAAGAACCTTCCTATTCAGGAAACAAATCTCATGACATTCGCCCATGTCTAATCCATATAGTTCCCCATTTTTCCTGCTTAGAACACATCAAGCACCGACTTTCTTATTAATCTATCCCACACCCCTGCCAAAAGTGTTTGTCACAAGTCAATCATTTATTTGACCTATCACTAGGGTTGAGCGATCATGGAAAAGATCGGATTCCGATCGGCGATCAAGAAAATTTCACGATCGCCATCGGAATTCCGAACACGATCTTTTTATGTGGGATCGAGATCGGTGATTTTTCCCACAATGCATTGCTTAGCCTTCACACTGAGTATACGCTGTATATTCAGTGTGAAGGCTCCGCTGCAGTTCCATAGGAATGGAAGCAGCCGACACACAGCCTTAACCCCCTGCGCGCCGGCTGCCTCCATTCATTCTAATGGAAGGCTAAACTAAATCTCTAGCAGCTACTTACCTCTAGAGATGGCTGCTCCGGTGCTCTCCTTCTTCTTGCCTCACTGACTCGCCTCCCAGGTTAGTGTTTAAAGCGCTAGGTAGGCGGGGCTTGTGGCTTAGAGTGTGGGCGGGTACAGGGCAGGGAGACGTGACGTCTCCCCTCCCAGTACCTGCCCACACTCTCCTAACCCGCCCACACTTTCCTAACCTGGCAGGGAGGGGGCAGCGAAGGAAGAAAAGCAGCGTGGAGCGGCAGCGAGGCAAAGAAGAAGGCACGGGACACAGGACCAGCCATCTCTGGAGGTAAGAGGACACCAGGGGGTAGGATTGCTTTTAAAATCTGATCCCCGATTAATAAAAAAATCCCATTGTCTTGCATTGGGATCGGAATTGGGATCGAGATCGGGTTCGAATGAAAAATGATCAGAAATCGGATTTTAAAATCGATCCTGAAAAGTCAAGATCGGCTCAACCCTACCTATCACCGATTTTCGGGTGTCAGCCCATGTAGTATTTTTTTATTTTGGATTGCCCTGGTTTCTCGATGCTGTTTTTGTCAATGTGGAAAGTATCTCAAATTTTTCCAAAATATTTTCCCCAATACTATTTATTTACTCCTACCACTTCTCCCTACTAATCATTAGGATAGCGCTAATTGATAGACCCGAGACTCCAGAAAACCCCAGAATCGGGAGAAAAATTACACCGCCTTTCTACTGTCATCTTTTTGGGGTTTTTTTTTCTTAAACTCCACAAACAAGTCGGAAAAGCATTTTACAGAGAAATGAGACAGAAAAAGAAGAAAAAAAAAAACCTGCTCATCTCGTGAGGATAATGAATAATACATGCACAATGAAATAGGATTGTTCTTTCCTACTTATTTTTACTAAGATCCCAGGATTTAATGGTTGATTTGTTTTCAATTCCTTGTATCCATCCCGGCTATGTCTATGTACTGGGACTTATTTTGTCTGCCACAAACTGGGATTTATTTAGTTAGCAAGGGTCAGTGAACATGTAGCGTATTTTTACAAACTGATATTGAACGGGGGGGGGGGGAGAAAAAACTGCATTAGAATGAGCTCTGCATAACAATAGGCTACAGACGGTGGCACACATTTACTGTAGATATAGCAGGGTGCATGCTGATTCTTCACTGTCAATTTAAAGGAACTTATTTCTCTTCCCCCGTCTTGCGTCCATAAAGGTATTTTAACTATTCAGGCAAGGGATCAGAGGGTTGGAAGGCTGTACGGTGTATACAAAGGAACAGACAACCCATCAAAGAGGTGGGATATTGGCTCTTACCTGGCTCAGTTCGATAGGTGTCAAGAAATCGTTACATTTTGACAGCTGTTATATTGCCCGCAGTAGCCGAAATGATTGGGCCCTTTCAAGATAGAGCGGAACGGGTGACTGTTCACAATTCATTTCACGCAATCAGAGGTGGGAATCTTCTCCGCAGTGAAAAACTCAATTGTTCCGTTTTGCCTGTTATGTCTTATCACAATAGACCTGACATACCTAAACAATCAAATGTAATCAACATGGTTCCCCGGGTAATAACATGTTTAACGTTACTGTTTGTGATAACTCTGATAGGACTCCGATTTTTTTTTTCCTTCCTATATTCTTAAAGCCCTCCGGTTATTAGAACTCGAATAAGGATGGGAAATGAGTTTTTGATTTTTTTTTTCTTGTTATATTGTTTTTTTGTGTCTTTTTTTTTTTCTAGATAGAATAATAAATTATGTTATTTTTAGTCACCCTGATATAGAAGATAAAAAGAGACTCCGGAACATAAATGTAGGGGATGATGGGATGATTGAAACTTTGTTACTTCCCTGTTTCCCCGAAAATAAGACATCCCCCCCCCCCTTCACCTCCTGGACCACCTACAACCGGCAGTCCACTAAGGAAGCACCGGCATGACTGCCGATTGTCCCCCGCTCCGGCGCTGCATAAGACATCCCCCAAAAATAAGACAGGTCATATATTTCGGAAGATAATTTAATATAAGGCTCTGTCTTATTTTTGGGGAAACAGGGTTGTTTATGTAGCTCCTTCAAGGGGTATTGGGGTAACACATGATAACGGAACGATTGGAACTTTTTTAATTACATGTTTATATATGTCTGCTGGTGTAATGGGACAATACTGGGGTAACATATAACTAGACATGGGTGAATTCCTTGGTTCCGAGCCCGGTTTGCCACGAACAGTCAAGATTGTTTTTTTTTTTTTTTTAATGAAACCGGAAAAACGGAGATTCACCTTGGATGAATAATAGCATTATTTATTTTATATTAAAATAAAAATTAAAAATTTCAACTTTTGGCTCTATTCAAAATTATTCAACTCGAAACAAATCTGGGACCTAAGCAACCCAAAACAAAACAAATTGTGGGAGGTTCACCCATCTCTGCACATTTGCATTTGGGTTTCCATTCGGGGAGTCTGCTTGGGGATCCCAGAACGGAAACCTATATGCATAAAAAAGTGGTTACTTGGAACACTGTGGACCCCATAGACTTGAATGGGGTCTGTGTGGTTTCCGCTCAGTGTCCTGTAAACAGCACTTTTCTCTCTGCATACTTCATACGGAAACCGACCAGAAACCACACAGACCCCATTTAAGTCTATGGGGTCTACGGGTTTCCTTAGGTAACCGCATATTGGTTTCCATTCAGGGAGTTTGCTTCAAAAACCTGAACGCATATGTGAACCAGGCCTAACATGTAATAATTACAATGCAAAGATATGGAAATAGTTTACTGGGCTGCCTAAGAAACTTTTCCCTAAGCTTCTGCATGCCTTCTTCTGCACTTTTTAAGTGGGTACATTGGATCGAGAATTTAGGTGGGCCATGGCGAGGAAGCTTCAGTCCATTAGATTTCCTATAACTAATTCCAGAACACTGGAGCGGGTTATACTAGACACGAGATCACGGGACCTCTACACGTGTCTAATTATTAAGAGGTTGGTGTGCTTCTTAGTAATTCAGCTGTGTCAAGTATAATATATTCAAATGCCAGTCTGAATATACCCCGCCCAGTGCCCGCCCACACTCTCCTAAGCCCCGCCTTCTCTATAATAATAGTCAGGGAGAGGGGGGCAGGGCGCTCTGAAACCGAGACCATGGACCGAAGTGGACCAAGAGCAAAGAGCTGCAGGTAAGCGGACACTGGGGGAGGGGGTTAATCACTACACAGCGTGGGGTACATACTGTGTAGTGAATAGGATCTCCCACACTGCACACTCAGCTGGCTATTCCTTAGTAGTACTAACACGCTCAGCTCAGCTCAGCTATTCCTTTAGTAGTTCAGAGCCATAGGAATGCATTGACCAGCGTTGATTGGCCAGTGTACGGGCATTCGGCCAATCAATGCTGGTCAATGCATTCCTATGAGAAAAAGTCAGCTCGGGCATATCACAAGCTGACAGGGATCCCAACCAGATAGAGCCCCAAAGAGCTGGGTGAGTGACATTCCCCTCCTAAATAAAGGTCATCCCTAGCTAACCCTGCCTGTAGATCTGTCCCTGTCTCACATTCATATAGTTCACTGCTCCAAATTAAACGAATGGTAAAGTCACCATTCGTCTAAATTGGAGGTTACATGTTTTCAACAGCCAATGGGTTTTCTCAATTTTTTCACTGCCTCCATTGTCGTATTTCCTGTCCCACCTCCCCTGCGCTGGTATTGGTGCAAAAACCGTGCCATGGAAGGTGGGAGGGGAATCAAATTTTTTGTGAGTTTGCCACCTGGTGTTCGAACGGCCTGATATTCAATCAAATATCAATTTGATCGAACGCCGTTTGCTAATCTCTATGTCCATTACTCCGACAGAGGTGAGTTAGGGATTATGGATGTAAACCTATGCACCAACTATAAGAACAGAATCAGGGCCAAGTTGATGTTGTTCATTTCCTTTTATTGGAATAACCAAGTTTATTTAAGGGTTGGACATCTCCAAAAGTATCACAAATGAGGACAACCTCTCCTACGAGGAATAGCTAACAGATCAGAAGTGAGCTTGGGTAGGGTAAATGGTGCGATGGCTTTCTTTCACTAGGATTGATCTACAGGAAGGGTGACATCTCGATAGATATATCTGCATACGAATTCTCATGTCCAAAATCTAATCTTGCCATGGTCATGCTATTTCATGCCACCATACCAAGTCCTCCACCCTATCACTGGAAGGCTAGTGCTATGTTTTCTGTCTCTCTCTCGAAGAGAGCCACATTGATTTTGGGGCCAATGGTGCATAAAACCCATGGTCAAAGCCCTTCAGTTGTGCTATAAAGGACTCAATCCTGTCCTGTTCACAAGTCCAGGTCAAAACCAAAGAGGAACAGTTAAAGATCTGTTTATATAGTCCCATCATTCACTATATGTGCAGGTAATGAAAGCAGGAGCGAGCCGTTTAGAGAGATGAGAGTGCCTGTTAATTGACACATTGATATTGGCAGAATGGCCGCTATGACCTTAGGTATATTATAATATGTCTTGAGGAACCTATTATACTGTCACATGATCTTCAGCGATGTAAACAAAGATATATTACCAACTCAGGGCTGCAAATGGACTGAAAAGGACAAATGGAGAAATATTTGGTCTCGTAGCCGTATTTTTCTTGTGTCATGTCCAGTCTTTATTGGAACTTATGTATGTTGGTGCAGTAAAATGGAAAACACATTTCTTTAATGATGTTATTCTGTAAATTCCAATAAATTACTAGAAATAGACACAGCGGGAAGAGAAAAAGAACATTTTCTTAAGGGATAAATTATTCTAAGAAGATTTGCCGCAGTCCTCCTTGAATGGAAAAGGTCAGTGACTACACAACATGTTACTTGTGGAATAGATGCAAAAAAACATATAAAGTGTCCGCACCGTTTTTGGCTGTGTGATATCTCCTTCTGCTCCAAATTACCAGCCTGTCAATGAAATAACATCACGTCCGGTCTCAATAACTTAAATAGAGAATATTATGGGGAGGTTCCACCCATGAAGCCGGAACAAGTTGAGATATTCATATACTTTCAATCGCTCCTGGGTGAACATTTGGTTCTGTCAATGGGGTACAGGTGTCCCGCACTCAACTGATCTCCAATTTGGTTAAGGATTCCAATGGTGAGCATTAGAGATGAACGAACAGTAAAATGTTCAAGGTTCGATATTCGTTTCGAGTAGCCCCACAATATTGGACTACTCGAATTGAATATCGAACCCTATTATAGTCTATGGGGGGAAAAAGGTCGTTTCAGGGGTAGGCAACATTCGATCAAATTATACTTACCAAGTCCATGAGTGATGGTCAGGCTGGATCCTCTGAGAAGTCTTCTCCTTGCAGCGTCCCCGCGGCATCTTCCGGCTCTGAATTCACTCTGCTAGGCATCGGGCCTGGGCAGAGACGACTAAACATGCCCGAACTAAAAGCGGACATGCGCAGTCGGCTCTGCCCAGGCCCGATGCCTGGCAGAGTGAATGAAGAGCCGGAAGACGCCGCAGGGAAGTTGCCCGGAGAAGACCTCTAAAGGTAGGAGAAGAACCAGCATTGATTGGCCGACTGTATAGCATTCGGCCAATCAATGCTGGTTCTGCATCGAACGTTTACATTCGAATAGCGAGTGGTACTCGATCAAGTACGAGTATTTCGAATACCGAAGTATTCGATCGAATACCTCGATCAAGTACTATTCGCTCATCTCTAATAAGCATCACTATGTGTCTTCTCTGGTCACTGGACTATTTCCTTTGGTATGTACAATTGTAAGTATATATCTGCCTTCCATATCTGTTGTAAACCATTTATTGAAGATTCCTCCGTGGTAAAGGAGCCAAGAAGAATGTAGTTTTGTAGACCAAAGTGGACTTCCATACAGATACACACATATACATGTTTACATAATCTCATTGATATAGGTTATCTACTCAATAACCAGATAACACACACTTCCGATACTTAATTTTATTTGTAAATGACCCCTATGACCTTGTTACAACTTTTTGGGGACCTCTGTAATGCTGAAGAGGAAATACAATTTGATGGTTTCTCCCAGAGTACAGTTGGAACCTAAAGATCAATGTAGAAGGATAAGCTACGTCTGGCTTATTCTAACAAAAAGTGGTGGTTGAAAGCAGAAGATCCTAGATGGACCAGATGAACGCACAAATTTATGGATTCCACCTTTAGGCTTTGAAGACCGTCAATGTCCGTAGCCCAAGACCAGATGGCCAAGGCTTGGATAGTCAAGTTGTCTTGGCCCAAAGCTTCATAAACATCATCCCTGGAGGGCTAAAGCTAATACCACAATGGAGGACCCATTATGTTCTATACAGCTCCCCTCTCTTGCTACTAAGGATGGTTTGAAGGCTCTTTGAACTTCAAGGCTCAAGGATCTTTCTCAATTGTTCCACCCCCAGTCTACCTCCAGAAACAGGTTCCTTTTCAGATAAATAATATAAGGAAATGAAATAAAATTGAGGTTATATATCCAGTGGAATCATTCCTAGCTGCTCTTTACCATGTTTTTATGGGCTTAAATCCCACAAGAGCATGCTATCAGCCAAATCTAACATTTACACAACAAAGGCAGAAAGTAATTAAATAAACTCTATCGAAAAAGATGTTCCTGGATTTTGTCTGCAAATAATATGAAAGTCTTTTTTCCCTATTTTTTATTTATAAAGGAAGCCAAAGTGTCACAAGTCAAATAAAAGCCGTCATTTATTTCCACATAAAAGGAATATGCACGCTTGTCTGTTTGTGTTATTTCCGAACAAATATTTTCGGCAAATATTGTTTTAGAAGGTTAAGTCACATCGACAAATGCACTTGTATGGCCTTTCTGTTCTCTTCATCACCGGTGAAGGTAGATTTATTTTTTTAATGTGAAACTCATAGTTAGATTGGATTTTCATGCAATTTCCATTATGCTCACGAGTCTTCTTCACACCTGTTAGGGATAATTGGGATGGCGTAGACAAGGTGCTTCAGATCTTCTATAGTTCTCCGACTTACGTAGAGTTATTCGGGTCACCCTTAGGCAGCGATACTTGTTAGTGTCAGGTCCTTGTATGTCAGCCTAATGCTGGCTAGCCAAAGGAAATGGCATGAGCAACCCAAGATCTCGATCTTGTAGCGGCCACTTTGGCTGGTAGAGTCATGGTTTCAATGATATCCTTACACAATGGAACAGACTCAAAGACCCTATGCCAGCTTTGAGTTGTAAAAAAACTTTGGTACTCCAAACAAACGTTTTGCAAGTTCCATTATTTTGCCACCCTCTCCATTTTCCAAAAACGGAAGGTAGCAAGGGTATCCAGTGGCACCCATCATACTCATCCTCATAAATAAGACTCATTCTATGGGCAATGCAGAAATTATCAAGATCAACATACAAAATGTGGAGTTCGCCACCCACCAACAACTATTAACGTCTGGGGTCTCTTCAGACACTGGAGTATAGGGACTACACCATGGCCACCTACCTGGAGAGAATACACCACCCCAAACACAGACAGACCCTGAGGCGGTACAGACTGAGTGCCCACAGCCTGGAGATGGAGATGGGGCGACACAGGCAGACGTACAAGCCACGGGAGAATAGACTGTGCCAGCACTGTGACCAGGGGGCCCTAGAAGACGAGACCCACTTCCTGCTACACTGCACCAAATACTCAGCTGTGAGGGCCGTCTACTACCAAAGACTCTCTGCCCACATCCCAGACTTCATATCTTCAGACGAGAAGAGGAAACTCTACATCTTACTGGGAGAAGAAGAGGCCACGGTGGAGATCGCTGCCCAATATGTGTTCAGCTGTCACCAAACAAGAGGAAGATGAGACTCCACGGACTGTTATACCCCAAATCACCCACCCCACCCCACCTCCCCATATAGCGGTCACCAACGAAGAGGAAGATGAGACTCCACGGACTGTTATACCCCAAACCACCCACCCCCCATACCCACCTCTCACCCACCCAAATCCACCCCCCCACACACACACTTTACTAGCTTTGGCAATGCCGAATATCTATTCGGACGTGCCAATAAAGCTTGTTTGATTTGATTTGAGTATAATAAGTGGAGAGGGGAGTAAACATAACAAGCAGTCTCACTCATTGATCCTGGGCTTTGGTGTGGTTCCCCAAAGTCTTCTGGCCTTTTATGGCCTACTGAGTGACCTCGACAGCCATTGGGGACCACTTATGCCTGTAATTGGGCCATAGTGGTCATGTGAACATACTGATGTCATGAATTTGGCACAGCCCATGCACTGAGTTAGAGTTCCCTCAGGGTCTTGTGTTGTCACCTAGGAGATTGTTTGATATTTTTACTTATCTATCCTGGACCTCCATGTATCAGAAGATCAGATATCCTATAATTTAATAAAGGCAGTTTTGAATGGGTCTGATCATGGTAGGTCTGGAACTAAACTGCTGGGCAAACATTCATGAGATGAATCCTGCGAGGCTGAGCCCCATCTCACGTCAGATTCAATGCATGATGACCTTGTAGGGGATGTAAAGGATCACATGGAAACTATGGGGTTGAACCATCTGCAGGCCACCATACTAAGCTCCCTATGGCACACCATTATGGATGTAATATAATATCCATGGTGCATGACTTCTTTGTATGGTTTGGAGTCATATACAGGTACAATATGATCCCATGGACTCCTTGGGGTGCCATATTACAGTTCCATAGAGGTCTTGGTACTTTCCCTCTGTTATTTCCCAATGTTACTATCAGAAGAGCGGCAGAAGTAAGATATCACTAACTAACCCTTGTAACAATGGATAATACAATAATAAGAGGCTGTGAATGAGGGCATGTAATTCATAGCACAATCTTATAGTAATGTCTGCCCACCCCACGTACCAAGGTTCAATGTGAGTGCCCTCGCCGTCCTACACGAGGGCCACATCCCAGTACTTCCACCTCTATGCGCATCTGCTATTTATATTTCCCTTTTGTAAAAGCCTAATAAGTAAAATGCTATTATTCAAGAGGAAAAAGTGATTAAGGAAACACCCATCATTTTTCCCGCTGTGCCGCATTTAATGAGAGCTGCCTAATTTAGTCTAAGTATATGTATCTCGGCAGAACACACACCTGGGTTTGTAAACAGAAATAATGTGGTAGGAAGATTATATGTGATACAAATAATAATTGATCGGGTTGTTATGGAAATACTATCTGGGAAATGGTCTGCAAAGACTCTGCGAGCCGTGTATTCATAGCCTGGGTGATAAGGATGTATGCAGTGCAAAGCAATGGAGATGTATTATACAAGGTTAACGTGTGGGGCTATTAATGCTGCAATAGAGAGTCATAATATAAGGCTATATGGTGGGGCTGGGCAGCTGCTGTAATAGAGAGTCATAATATAAGGCTATATCATGGGGCTATTAATGCTGCAATAGAGAGTCATAATATCAGGCTATATTGTGGGGCTGGGCACCTGCTGTAATAGAGAGTCATTATAGAAAGATATAGTGTGGGGCTGGGCAACTACTGTAATAGAGAGTCATTATAGAAGGTTATATTGTGGGACTAGTCACTTGGTGTAATAGAAAGTCACTATAGAAGGATATAATATGGGGCTGGGCACCTTCTGTAATAGAGAGTCATTATAGAAGGATATAGTGCACGTCCGGGCACCTGCTGTAATAAGGAGTCATTATAGAAGGATATAGTGTGCGTCCGGGCACCTACTGAATATATATATATATATATATATATATATATATATATATATATATATATATATAGAAGGCTATATCATGGGGCTATTAATGCTGTAATAGAGAGTCATTATAGAAGGATATAGTGCGCGGCCGGGCACCTATTTTAATAGAGAGTCACTAAAGAAGGATATAGTGCTAGAGTTGGCATTTGCAGTACAGTAATAGAGAGTTACTATAGAAGGGTATATTGTGGGGCTGGGCACCTGCTGTAATAAGGAGTCATTATATAAGGTTACAGTGTGGGGCTGGCCACCTGCCGTAAAAGTCATTATAAAAGGTTATTATCCAGGTCCTGCCATCTTTCTTCTGCTCTACCTCCCTGTTCCTCCTCTACCTCTCACATGATCTGCTCTTTAAAGCCTCTATTTTTCTCATAAATTTCCCATAGTCCCCTTCTCTTTCATACTCAGATCAACATGCCTCCATGGCACTCAGTAATATAGACATGACACCCAGTAATATCAACAGCAGTTGGTGCAGCTTCTAGGACCTTTGGTAACATCAGTCTCAATAGATAGTGGTTCAGTACGAGATATGGCTACAGGTACTAGACATGGGTACAGGTTCTAGATATGGCTACAGGTACTAGATATGGCTACAGGTACTAGATATGGCTACAGGTACTAGATATGGCTACAGGTACTAGATATGGCTACAGGTACTAGATATGGCTACAGGTACTAGATATGGCTACAGGTACTAGATATGGCTACAGGTACTAGACATGGGTACAGGTTCTAGATATGGCTACAGGTACTAGATATGGCTACAGGTACTAGATATGGCTACAGGTACTAGATATGGCTACAGGTACTAGATATGGCTACAGGTACTAGACATGGGTACAGGTACTAGACATGGGAATAGGTACTGGATATGGCTACAGGTACTATATATGGCTACAGGTACTAGACATGGGTACAGGTACTAGATATGGCTACAGGTACTAGATATGGCTACAGGTACTAGACATGGGTACAGGTACTAGACATGGGAATAGGTACTGGATATGGCTACAGGTACTAGATATGGCTACAGGTACTAGACATGGGTACAGGTTCTAGACTTGGGTACAGGTATTAGATATGGCTACAGGTACTAGACATGGGTACAGGTACTAGACATGGGTACAGGTTCTAGACTTGGGTACAGATTTTAGATATGGCTACAGGTACTAGACATGGGTACAGGTACTAGACATGGGTACAGGTTCTAGATATGGCTACAGGTACTAGATATGGCTACAGGTACTAGATATGGCTACAGGTACTAGACATGGGTACAGGTACTAGACATGGGAATAGGTACTGGATATGGCTACAGGTACTAGATATGGCTACAGGTACTAGACATGGGTACAGGTATTAGATATGGCTACAGGTACTAGACATGGGTACAGGTACTAGACATGGGTACAGGTTCTAGATATGGCTACAGGTACTAGATATGGCTACAGGTACTAGATATGGCTACAGGTACTAGACATGGGTACAGGTACTAGACATGGGTACAGGTACTAGACATGGGTACAGGTTCTAGATATGGCTACAGGTACTAGATATGGCTACAGGTACTAGATATGGCTACAGGTACTAGACATGGGTACAGGTACTAGACATGGGTACAGGTACTAGACATGGGAACAGGCACTAGACATGGGTATAGGTACCAGATATGGCTACAGGTACTAGACATGGCTACAGGCACTAGACATGGGAACAGGTTCTAGACTTGGGTATAGGTACTAGACATGGCTACATCTGCTTGACATGGGTACAAGTGCTTTACAAGGACACAGATGGTGTACAGGTATTAATCATAGCTACAGGGCCTATATTTTGGTACAGGTGCTAGACATGGGTACAGGTGTTCAAAAAGAATATCGATACTTGATAGGATACAATTACTAGACATGGGTGACAACATCAGCAATACTTCAATGACTACCTTGCTTAGCTTAAAAGCAAACAAACAAACAAACAAACAAACAAAAAACATCCCAATTTAGGGCCCCAAACATATTACCGCTTCCTATCAACTACGTTTCTGGAAAGGTAAGGGTGAACATTTTGTCAATCTGTCTGCTTGGGACAACTTATTTACTCAAGAATGACTATGTTATTGTCACTTTCAGGGATTCCTTCCTGTGTTACTTTAAAAGTTTTACAGAAATTTTTGTTGATTTTGTTCTGAAACTTTTCCTTGTCTACGTGTGGTCGAGTACATTCCGTTACTACATAATTGTATCCAGGCTATTGTTTAGTGAAATCAATATGGACACTGATCTATACAGCTGTCAGTGCGTGAACCAAGAGCAGGTACATGGGATTAGGTCATGGCAGGTCAGAGAAGTGCCCATTACCTGGCTCTTTAATATCTGCTATGATATTGGCGGCAGGGAATTATTTATTTATTTGACTTGTTGGTAAAAATAGAAACCCATAAGGCAGCCTGTCTACGATAGATTAACTCAAGCCTTGAGACTTGAGGGGGCAGGAAATACAGGTCAGGAGAAATGTACAGAAAAGTGTCAGATTGCCAATGTTTAATACTCTTCAATTACAGCCAGTCCATGTTGCATTGGATAGAAATCTGTTTCTGTCAAATAAAGGAAAGGATATGGGTATGGGTCCATATCTACTAAGCTGTATACCGTACCTGTGTACTAATAAAAGGGACTGAACCTATAGGATGACAATTATAACATTATATCTCCACTTACTGGACATACTGTCTGTTTTTTAATTGGCTTCTATATCATCCTCCATTTCATGGGGGTCTCAGATATACTGTGTATTCTAGTGCAGAACCACAGTAGTTATTCTTGTACATAGGAGTAGTATTATAGTAGTTATATTCTTGTACATAGGAGTAGTATTATAGTAGTTATATTCTTGTACATAGGGGACAGTATTATAGTAGTTATATTCTTGTACATAGGAGGTAGTATTATAGTAGTTATATTCTTGTACATAGGAGTAGTATTATAGTAGTTATATTCTTGTACATAGGATGTAGTATTATAGTAGTTATATTCTTGTACATAGGAGCAGTATTATAGTAGTTATATTCTTGTACATAGGAGTAGTATTATAGTAGTTATATTCTTGTACATAGGAGCAGTATTATAGTAGTTATATTCTTGTACATAGGAGCAGTATTATAGTAGTTATATTCTTGTACATAGGAGGTAGTATTATAGTAGTTATATTCCTGTACATAGGAGGTAGTATTATAGTAGTTATATTCTTGTACATAGGAGGTAGTATTATAGTAGTTATATTCTTGTACATAGGAGGTAGTATTATAGTAGTTATATTCCTGTACATAGGAGGTAGTATTATAGTAGTTATATTCTTGTACATAGGAGCAGTATTATAGTAGTTATATTCTTGTACATAGGAGTAGTATTATAGTAGTTATATTCTTGTACATAGGAGCAGTATTATAGTAGTTATATTCTTGTACATAGGAGCAGTATTATAGTAGTTATATTCTTGTACATAGGAGGTAGTATTATAGTAGTTATATTCCTGTACATAGGAGGTAGTATTATAGTAGTTATATTCTTGTACATAGGAGGTAGTATTATAGTAGTTATATTCTTGTACATAGGAGGTAGTATTATAGTAGTTATATTCCTGTACATAGGAGGTAGTATTATAGTAGTTATATTCTTGTACATAGGAGCAGTATTATAGTAGTTATATTCTTGTACATAGTAGTAGTATTATAGTAGTTATATTCTTGTACACAGGAGTAGTATTATAGTAGTTATATTCTTGTATATAGGAGTAGTATTATAGTAGTTATATTCTTGTACATAGGAGCAGTATTATAGTAGTTATATTCTTATACATAGGAGTAGTATTATAGTAGTTATATTCTTGTACATAGGAGCAGTATTATAGTAGTTATATTCTTGTACATAGGAGCAGTATTATAGTAGTAATATTCTTGTACATAGGAGCAGTATTATAGTAGTTATATTCTTGTACATAGGAGGTAGTATTATAGTAGTTATATTCTTGTATATAGAAGGTAGTATTATAGTAGTTATATTCTTGTACATAGGAGTAGTATTATAGTAGTTATATTCTTGTACATAGTAGGCAGTATTATAGTAGTTATGTTCTTGTACATAGGGGCAGTATTATAGTAGTTATATTCTTGTACATAGGAGTAGTATTATAGTAGTTATATTCTTGTACATAGGAGCAGTATTATAGTAGTTATATTCTTGTACATAGGAGTAGTATTATAGTAGTTATATTCTTGTACATAGGAGTAGTATTATAGTAGTTATATTCTTGTACATAGGAGCAGTATTATAGTAGTTATATTCTTGTACATAGTAGTAGTATTATAGTAGTTATGTTCTTGTACATAGGGGCAGTATTATAGTAGACATTTTCATAGAGAATGATGTACTATATATAGCAAGAGAGGTTGGACATACCAGGGCTAGGCCACCTTGTGATTGTATTACAACAATCAATGAAATCCTGAAGGATGTGCCATTCCAATACATTCCTCAGCCATAGCCTAAAATAATATTTGAAGCAGTAACATTTCATGTCTTAGTCACAAGAGCTATTTCTGCAATTTTTACTGATTCTTCCATTTCTTCCATTGTGAATGTCTCGAAAAGTCTTATTCAATAAGGAGACAGTTTAATCGAAAGGAAGACCAAGCAGCTTGTTATTAAAAAAGATTGCGGAATCATTGACCAGACTTGAGGAATTGATACAAATGACTGAAGACACAGTAAAACCTAAAAAGAGGCCTCCACTTCAGCGGTACTCCTCCCCATTAAGCTATATGACCGGAGAGAGACATACCCGTTAAATGTTATTACAGGTAAAGACAGTACATGGCATGTCAATTTTTGAAAGATAAATTACTGTTATCATATTCTAAAAAAAATTGCTGGAGCTAAAATGCATCATAGAATCTTTTTGCACCCTTGTTCAAATACACCATGAGTGGTGAAGAGGATAATGCAGTCTGTGTACTGTAATTTTGTGTCATTTTATAGTTTCTGTCTGGCTTTACCTCTTACTTGCCGGCTGATTTTTTTTTTTTGCCTCTCTTTTAGCCGGCAGCAGATTTAGTATTTTAGATAATTCCTGTGCATCCAACCAAGCTGAGTTATAAAGGCACCAAGGATCCCAAATATCTGGTCAAAGAAGGTACGACCAAGGTACGACAAAGTGACATGATTCAATACTGATGGCCAGCGCCGCACCTCCCATGAAGTGACCGCTTCAGGCGGCGCTATGCCAGGGCCCCAGGGAGGGCGGCATTTTTGCTTACCTAAACCAGTCCAGAACAAGCTGTCCTGGACTGGCTTAGCACCGAGCGGTGGATTAGGGAGGCTGCTGGAGCAGCGCTGCTCCAGCGGCCTCCCCTCATGCTCAGGCAGAGAGCAGGTCCTCTCCCTGCCAGCGAACGCCGCTTCGCTCCGCCCCCTCTGCTTCGCCCCACCCCCTTCACTCCACCACACCCCCTCCGCTCCGCCCCCTCCTCCCGGGGGGCGGCTTTCTGTCGTTCACCTCGGGCGGCGAAAGGGGAAGATTCACCCCTGCTGATGGCCCATTGATCAATGGGATCTAGTAGCCCGATTGTGGTGGGGTCAAAGTCAAAAAATCTTACTGTAGGGAATAGTTCATCATGGTAAGAGAACATGACTTAGGCCTTATGGCCAATAGACAACTGATTAGGTACAATGACTATGATGGGGCCAAAGTCAAATATCTTCACATGGTGGCTCAGTGGTTAGAACTGCAGCCTTGCAGCGCTAGAGTCCTGGGTTCAAATCCTGCCAGGAACAACATCTGCATCTGCATGTTCTCCCCATGTTTGCATGGATTTCCTCCTGTACTTCAAAGACATACTGATAGGGGGAAAATGTACATTGTGAGCTGTACATGGGACTCAAAATCTCCATAACAAAAAAAAAATCTTGTCACAGTAAAAAGTTCATGACCGAAAGAGGAAGTTACATGGGCCTGATGATGGATTAACCTATAGAATCAGGAGACAAGACTGTTGTGAAACCAACATCTACAAAATGATCATAGTGATCAGTTGTGCATGGGAAAAAAGTGGCCAATGGACCTACGAAATCAGGTGACTTTGCTATGGTGAGTCAAAAACTATACAACAGATAGATAGACCAGATAGATGACCAGCTTTTAAAGAAAACAATTTGCGTCACATAATGCAAAAGTAATTAAAATCCCCCCCTTCCCCCAAAATGGTCATCTTTCATCATCAGAGAGATGACCATTATGTCGAGTATGTCAAGCCAAGGAGAAAGGTTGGGAAGGACACAACTGAGGCCAATCCTTGTGGATAAGATAAGATAAGATAATCCTTTAATAGTCCCACATTGGGGAAATTTCAGCATGTTACAGCAGCCTAGTAATACAGATACAGGATAATACACAGTAATATATTACAGACGTAGACACACATATGCTGAGAAGAGAAGATATACTAGGAGTCCATAGCAGCTAAGGAACAGAAGAAGAAAGAAGGAAGATGTCATAATCATAATCATCAGTTCTCTGTGCGGAGTGATCTTCGCTTGGTCTGATGTAGATTATACAGCCTGGTCACGGTTGGAAGGAAGGACTTGCGATAGCTCCTTCTCACACTTGGGGTGAGGCAGACGGTCACTTACAGTGCTGCCAAGTCCCATCAAGGTCCCATACATGGGGTGGGGATGATATGTATGGTGGACCAGTTCTTCTTGGCTTTATAGAACAATTCGAATGGTTAAACCATATTAAAGAACTACCTGGAGATCATGTGGCGATATAATGTATAAGCCAGTAAGTGGAGAGGATCCATTCCTCATACTTTATAATACCGTATATTTAGGTCATCTATAATACATGAACCTCATAGACCAAAGTACAACACAGGTGCCTTCAAAGAGAAGAACAAAGTGATCTTCTATGACTCAAGCGCTAGGGAAGATGTCATTAAACAATGGAGCTCTGCGGCAATTGACGGATATTCCCATATATTTAATATGGTTTAGGGCACAATGAAGAAATGATGAGTATAATTAAATCATCCAGAAGCCTATTCAGCAAACTTATAGCTGTCAATCATCCAACTTTTGTGGGGATGTAGAGCAGCTGAATTTATTCTGATTAACACTTGCTCTAAGCCTGCATGCTTCACAGGGCAGACCGCGCACGACAGCCGCATTAATTTACAGTACGGCCAGGCGGCTTTAACCCTTTCCTGTCTAGATGTCATTGCCTAGGACATGTAGGATGACAGGACATCATGGATTACTTCCTCTTCTTTATGGTTTTCCTTTTTCATGGGATAACTGTTCCTTGAGCTGGCAGACTGGGTCATTTTCCATAGTTCATGACCAAATATATTGTTTTTTTGGGGGGGTACGTGTATTTTTACGCCTATATTTTATCGTGGGGTATTCAAGTCATTTGTGTGTCTTTTTTTCAGATACGTGGTGGATACTTTGTTTATGTCATTTTTATATTTGCATATATTTTTATTTCTGGGAAAACACAACAAAAAAAAGGATGGAAAATGTTTTTTTTTTTAATTTTTTTATATTGTCTGTTTTTTTCTTACTAAAAAATAACAAATCAACACATCAATAGATAACTAAATAAATGAAAAAAATAGTAATTTAATATGCGTGACACATAGGTTTGTGCTACAACCTGTGGTGTGTACATGGTAACGATTTTTTAAAAATGTAACTTTTTGCCTATTTATTTATTTTACATGTTGGGCCCATTATAAGGTCATATAATACCGTTTGCTCCCCTTGCACCCAGCAGCTCCTGCAGTTCCGAGCATCCGACAGCTCACTGGACTGTCTGGTTGCATTAATTGTGTATACAGCAATCGAGAAGGCATGGATGGTAATATACTTATAACCCCAGGCCCATTTTCTGATTTTCTGGTGACGTTCCATGTCCCTGTTTCTGGAAACAGAAAATCACCAATACCACTCTCCCATTATACTTACCTGTCTTCCTGTCTGGCTCTTCTGGGCAGAAAGCATCACTTCCTTCAGGGGGGGCCAGCTCCTCCTCTCCTCTGTTGTCTGCTGGACTTCCACGCCTACGCAATAGAACTGGTGTTCTCCGGCTCTATTTCACAGGCGTTGGTAGAAGTCAAGAGAAGAATGGAGCTGGTGGCACAGAAGAAAGTGATCCGCAGGACAGGAAGACAGGTAAGTATGATGGCATGGGGGTGGGAGGGCTGAGATAGTTAGTTAGTTAGTTAGGACTGGGTAATAGTGGGGGGACTAGCTAGGGAAAAAGAGAGGGGATGTGAGGAGTGGGAGAGGGAGGGGAAGGGAATAAGAGGGGAAGTGTAAGTGAAGAGCAATGTATCATGGTAGATGTAGGATAAAAGAACAGGAATCTACAGCATGTAAACAAATGCAGAAGATGCCAGGAGCTCGCAGAGAAACCCAGAAAGGGTTAAAGCACTGTTAAAGGTATACGGGTGCACTTATTAACCCATACATAGATTTTTTTTTCCAGAAAACATCTATAACTCTTCAAGGACTGTAGGTTCAGAAGCACTATATATATATATATATATATATATATATATATATATATATATATATATATATATATATATATATAGTCAATGGGTGGCCTGAAACAAGTTAAAAGAGGCTGTCGCGCCATAGAAGTAACATGAAGTTATTGTGTAATAAAAGTAAATATATCAGTGGTCTAACCTCTGGAGACACATCACTAAAAATGTGGAGTCCTTAGTGTTTTGTAATTGTTATTGAAGCAATACCCTAATAGACGAGGCTGCTTTAGACCCAGATTGAAACCCCAGAACAATGTGGTGCACTTGGAGTTGAAGAACCAAACCAGAAAACCTATGGCAATAAGAGAAAGTAATACAGTAGCTGGGGTCAAAACTAAGACAGTACAAGTATAGCCCAAATGGAAGCAGAAAAATACTGGAAGGCAAAGCCATGGTACAGACCAGAAGGTGTCAGATAAAGCCAAATCATCATGAGAGAGGCTGACCAGAAAAGCCAAAAACATTAAACCAGGAGATCATAAGAAAACAGGTTGCGTTACGGGGAGTGAGTTCAGAGAACGCAGTCTGCATACTAGATGTACTAGCCAATATCCTGTGCCAGAGCCATGGTCATCCATCTACACCACCTCAGTCCTGGATCAGGTGCTGTCAGGACTATGGTTCTGCATCACAAAGTTCTGACTTGGCTGAGCAGACCCAGCCAGAGTTTGACTTTCAGGTGTAGCAACCCTAAAGTGATGACCGTGAGCACTGCTGCTCTACCGAAGGGAACAATGGCGGCCGGGTGAAGAGGCAGGAGCACAGATATTGAGATTCCTAACACTCAGTCTTCATTCTTGGCTGGAGAGCATCATTGATGCTTTCCTCTTCTCCATAGAGTTGAATAGGGAAATCAGAAATAGTAAATTACAGTCATTTGGCTGCATTTTATTCTCCGCAATGGTCAATACAGGGACTCTGCACACTGTGTATGGAGGAGGCAGAATGCTGTTTGAAATGCAAGATCCTTAGCATAATAATACCCCATCAGTATACAACATAGAAAAGGGCATCTGAATAATTAAAATAATAACAGATTATTACAGATTATAATTGTCTCAGTCGGAAGTCAGATAATGAATAGGAATTTCCACAGTATGAGCAGGAAAGTGTAATGTGTAGGAGCATTCACTCGGGCCTGGGAGGTATCCCAGCCATCTGCAATGAGGATAAAAGATAAAGCAACACTCTTAAAGGGATTGTCCAGGTTCAGCAAATAAATGTTATTGTTCTATACTTTCTGCATCGATTGCTCGCGGTTTTCTAGATCTCTACTTGCTGTCGATCTTTTCCTTATTTTTATCTGGTGGATCAGTCCATGGTCATGCAATGGACACACAGGTCTCTGTGATGCAACGTACAAAGCACATTCATCGTCTAGTGGTAGAAATCAAGTTTACAATTTTTGCTCCAAAAAATGTGATACATCAGAACCCAAATAGAGATGAGCAAACAGTAAAATGTTCGAGGTTCGATATTCCTTTCGAGTAGCTCCTCAATATTCGACTACTTGAATCGAATATCGAACCCTATTATAGTCTATGGAGGGAAAATGCTCGTTTCAGGGGTAGGCAACGTTCAATCAAATTATACTTACCAAGTCCATGAGTGAGGGTCGGGCTGGATCCTCCGAGAAGTCTTCTCCATGCAGTGTCCCCGTAGCATCTTTCGGCTCTGAATTCACTCTGCCAGGTATCGGGCCTGGGTAGAGCCGACTGCGCATGTCCGCACTACAAGCGGACATGCGCAGTCAGCTCTGCCCAGGCCCGATGCCTGGCAGAGTGAATTCAGAGCCGGAAGACGCTGCGGGGAAGCTGCACGGAGAAGACTTCTAAAGGTAGGAGAAGAACCAGCGTTGATTGGCCGACTGTATAGTATTTGGCCAATCAACGCTGGTTCTGCATCGAACTTTTCCATTCGAACAGCGAGTGGTACTCGATCGAGTACGAGTATTTTGAATACCGTAGTATTTGATCGAATACCTACTCAATCGAATACTACTCGCTCATCTCTAAACCCAAAAAGTAAATCTCACAAGTTCCGGGAGTCACACAACAGTATATATTGACTTCAACTTTGTTGTTGGCCAAGTGCAAATGTGTTGTGGTGGAGGCTACAGTCACACCTGTGCTTACGTTCTGTTCCGGGATTGTGTTCCTCATTCCGCTTAAAAGAGGATTTTTCTCTCCGTGTTTTTTGGAAACTGTTCGGAAACTTAGCGGACCCCATTATAGTAAGGAAACCGCTTTTTAAGCAGATTGGGTTTCCATTTTTTGTGCCCCCAAGCAGACTCAAAGAACAGAAATCCAAGCACAGGCGTGAACCTAGTTATGAGACTGATAAATACATTACTATAAAAAATGGAGATAAAAGACCTTTAACCAAGTTGCATGAATGTAGTACCAAAGCCATATGTGCGACTTTGACATGAAACTGGGAATTGTCGTGTAGTCTTCCATTTGTTACAGACGTATAAGTGACTATGACTATGGATCAATTTTCTTTACATTATGAGCATTCATTTCAATACATAAATTTCGTAAAGGGGGTCACCCTGGGGGCTGTCGCCAGTTCTAATTGATCTAAGGGACTGTCGCTTTAAGCCTTGCAAAGTGGCGGCCGCTGTTATTACAGCAGGTATTCTCCTTCTTGAAGGGCTAATTTCCTTACTAATGTTTCCTGGAGAAAAAATATATCACAATCTGACATTTACAATGGCATTTTGTTTTTCATCTCCCGTTATCTCCATTACTTGTAAAATGCATTTTCAAGAAAATAATACGTTTCCACATTTCCCAAGTAAATGAATCGTCCATCAGGGATGCAAAGGTGAGAGAAAACATCTCCATTCCAAATCTAATCTGAGCCATGTTAGCGAATGGATTAACAATCGCTTGTGAGGAAGGTCTTCTTTATTTTCTCGGTGGCTTCGTGATACGGAGGCTTTTCTCCGCCTTGCAACAAAGTTAATTTTATTTGTATTAGAATTGTTTCCATTCCGTGTAATATTCAACGTTATTAGGCTGTAGGCTTTGTGTCTTTGCCGGTAGACCGCTTCTCAATGCTTACTGAACAACCCACTGGGAATGTGCAAAAGGCTACCGGAAAAGAGGCAGATCTGGACTACTAGAAGAGGATATCAAGCCTTCTAGGTGTGGAATCCTATCTGATCTCTTCTTGTTCCTGCGGTACAATACATGCACAATGTCTGCTCAGAAGGGAAGAGGTGTGCGTGCGTTAGTTTACAGGGTCTGGGTTATGTATTTATTTAGAGACTAGAGATGAGCCAACAGTAAAATGTTCGAGGTTCGATATTCGTTTCGAGTAGCCCCTCAATATTCGACTACTCAAATCGAATATCGAACCCTATTATAGTCTATGGGGGGAAAATGCTCATTTCAGGGGTAGGCAACATTTGATCAAATTATACTTACCAAGTCCACGAGTGAGGGTCGGGCTGGATCCTCCGTGCAGTCTTCTCCTTGCAGCGTCCCCGCGGCATCTATCCAGCTCTGAATTCACTCTGCCAGGCATCGGGCCTGGGCAGAGCCAACTGCGCATGCCCGCACTACAAGCGTACATGCGCAGTCGGCTCTGTCCAGGCCCGATGCCTGGCAGAGTGAATTCAGAGCCGGAAGATGCCGCGGGGAAGCTGCACGGAGAAGACTTCTAATGGTAGGAGAAGAACCAGCATTGATTGGCCGACTGTATAGCATTCGGCCAATCAATGCTGGTTCTGCATCAAACTTTTACATTCGAACAGCGAGTGGTACTCGATCGAGTACGAGTATTTCGAATACCGTAGTATTCGATCGAATACCTACTCGATTGAGTACTACTCGCTCATCTCTATTAGAGACGTCCGATCTTGAGGATGTATGTATTAAGATTATGGGGGACTGTATCTTATTCAGGGAGTTTTGGCCTATACACAGTACTATTAGGCATTAGGAGGCATTTAAGACCTGACCCTCTCCCTTTAAAGCATGTAACTCATGGTGTGAGTGGTCAGAGGGGGCACCAGGCTGGGCCTATCTGACTGTCTCAAAGTATACAGCACAGTACTTGAGTCACACCAGCAGGTATCGGTAGGTAGATAGAGAAATGTACTTTTTCAGAAACTTGCAGAGGGTGGGGAAAAAGTCCCCAAATCTACTTGACTACATAACAGCACAAGATGACCAGCTTTTCAAAACAACACCATTTTGAGATACTGTATCATGAGATGTATATTCTATATACAACTATGTGTTCTTGTGATCCAAATTCAAGCAAAGGTTTAGGGGGACCATCTGTATTTTTGAAGATGTTGTTTGGACATATGATATCATTTACCTATCCTTAGAGTAGGTCCTTAATATCAGATATCAGACCTGCGGGGCTCCAATACCTGGGCCCCCATTGTTCAGTTGTTCTCAGCAGCGTAGAGCTAAGGTGGAAACAGATAGCTCTGTACTCAGGGCAGTGGCCATGCTGCGTTAGGGTTGGTTCACATCTGCGTTGGTATTTCGTCTGGGGGAGTCTGCAAGGGGACGTCCCCAACAGAATACCAAACACAATTGCAAGTGCTGTGCAGTGAAAGCACATAAACCCCCTAGACTATAATGGGGTGCATGTGCTTGTCACGCGCTGCCCGCACGAATCACAGACAGTAAAGTAGATTGTGAACTACTTTTCTGTCCGCATGTTCTGTGTGGAGATCTGGCGACAAGCACACGGATGCCATTATAGTCTATGGGGTCTATGTGCTTTCACTGCACAGCATTTGCAATTGTGTTTGGTATTCTGTTCGGGTGGGTCCCCATCACTCCCTCAGATGGAAAACCAACGCAGATGTGAATCGACCCTAACGCAGCATGGCCACTGCCCTGAGTACAGAGCTATCTGCTTCCAGCTCTCTTCTCTGTACAGCTGACCCACCCAATCTGATATTGATTAACCATCCTAAAAATAGATTAATATAATTTGCCCAGGAAACCCCTTTTATTTCTACAGTACAATGATCTATCTATCTATCTATCTATCTATCTATCTATCTATCTATCTATCTATCTATCTACCTATTATAGAGAGCTTTATTATACTTACTGGTTGTCTCTAATGTAAGTCCTTATTGCAGATTATATCACCACATATCCGCACATTGCTATTACTGTTGCGGCTGGAGTCTCAGTAAACCATGCCTGGAACACACAGACACCCTTAAATAACTTTTTAGTAACTTTTCTCTGGGCATTGTCTGTTCTCGTGTCGCTTAGAGGTTCTTACATTCATTTATGTATATTTTCCCTTATTGGACATATAAACAGCTATAACATTGGGCTGCCAACCCATTTCTATTCTCTCCAAAGTCCTGCAGCGGCTGTGCGTTCTGCCAGTTCTAGCATATGCCAATGCAACAACTCACATGCCAACGATTGTCAGAGAACTGGTGTATCCTACAGGAGGTATAAAAGGATTGTCTACTGTCCATTTACATCCTGTGCCTCATCCAGTCATGGACTACACTCAATAACAATATAACAGCGCCTTAAAGAGGACCCATCATCAGTATGTCGTACTAAATCATTATATTCCCCATGAAATAACAGTTCTGTGACTTCTCCTAGAATTGTACAATGGGGTGTTACCATTCTCCATGACACAAGAGTGTATCTGACAGTCTGACACTGCTGGTAGCTATACTGTATATATAGGGGTGTACCTACCGGGGTAGCAGTGGTAGCGACTGCCACAGGACCCGGGACATTAGGGGGCCCGGCGACAGCTGCTACTGCAGCATTTTATTGTTATTTTTTAGATAGGCCGGACCGCTTACCTGTTGGAGTAACTCCAGCAAGTAACAGGCCTATTTACTTACTGATCCTGGCTCTTGCTCACGGCTGCCGTCGCTTCTTCTGCCTCACAGACACTATCAGTATACTTGTGGGGTCTTTTCAGACCCCCGAGTATAATAATCAGAGGCCCAGTGGAGGTGTGGCCACATAGAAAACTCTGTTACTTACTAGAGATGAGCGAGTAGTACTCAATTGAGTAGGTATTCGATCGAGTACCACTCGCTATTTGAATGTAAAAGTTTGATGCAGAACCAGCATTGATTGGCCGAATGCTATACAGTCGGCCAATCAACGCTGGTTCTTCTCCTACCTTTAGAAGTCTTCTCCGTGCAGCTTCCCCACGGCGTCTTCATTCCCTCTGCCAGGAATCGGGCCTGGGCAGAGCTGACTGCGCATGTCCGCTTGTAGTGCGGGCATGCGCAGTCGGCTCTGCCCAGGCCCAATGTCTGGCAGAGTGAACTCAGAGCTGGAAAATGCTGCGGGGACGCTGCACAGAGAAGACTTCTCGGAGGATCCAGCCAGCGCCGCACCTCCCATGAGGCGACCTGACGCAACCGCTTCAGGTGGCGCTATGCCAGGGCCCCGGGGAGGGTGGCATTTTTGCTGACCTAAGCCAGTCCAGGACAAGCTATCCTGGACTGGCTTAGGGTCACCATCACTGAGCAGTGGATTGGGGAGGCCACTGGAGCAATCTTCGGATGTACCAAAAGACAGGTTTCAATTCACAACACGTCCACCAGGTGACCACAATTAGATACATATAGAGTATCACTTCGTGACACAATGTTGTTAGATCATGTTATCTTGAAAATCTGATCATCTTATGACCCACATATCTGGACAAGTCTAGCCAAGAGGAAAAATTAAGGAAGTATGTAGTTGTATCTTAGATGTGACAGACCTATTAGGATAATACATGGACCCCAAAATTTATATCAATGCGTTAATTTTGAATAGTACCCTGGCGGGACAATGCGAGCCAAGAGGTTAAGACATGGCCAAGCTCTGCTTTGTTACAATGATCCATTTCACTGTAGACTGAGGTTATTTTTTTAGGGTACAGTGATGTGGACAGTGGGCCATTGTCCCTCTGCCGAAAGCCCTCATGATAAACAAGTGGGTTAATGGCGGCTCTTAATGTAAAAAATATCATCCCCTGTGAAATCTGCCGCATCATCTTCATTCAGTCATAATATCTACTTCGACTAGAGACTAAAGCGGAGATATGTTTCATTACAACACTTCAAATCAAAGTACATACTGTCTGGAAATGGTATTCAGTCACTAAACCCATCATCTGTGTTGTAAAATGAACAAAAACAGTACAAAAAGAGGGTTTCTCAAGGGCGCAAATGTTTTTTTGCAATGCACCTGAAATAAGAAAAAGCTTTATATTACATTACCCGGCAGTATATTACGCTATAAAGCTATAAATTTCATTGACTTATCTCTTCACATGATCCTATCCTGTGCATTAAAACATCCTTTCTGTGATTTCAATGGAGCCTTGTTTTCTAAAGTACATTTGCGGTACGGTATTATGTGTCGCTCCGGGTTGGCGGTATACGTGCTGAGTATTATTGCCCGTTATGGCCTATGTGTTATACAGATCTGGTTGTTGTAATTAAGATAATTTCAGGAGACACAAAGACATAATAAATAAATAAAAAATAAAATATAAAAAAAGTCAATGAGATACGAGTTTCATGGATGGTTACAGTGAAGTGTGTGATCTTTAATTCAACATAACGTTGCAGTGATTATACGTATGGTAATGCCGGTTATGAATGGCACAATTAACCCCGAGATTACTGGGAGCAGAGGGACGCTCACAAAGAGCACAGCAATTAGCAGTGCAGTCAAGATCATCAGCAAAGTAGAAAAGTGGGGATTACTTGATGTATGTTTCTCATTACTGATTGGAGCACTTAGACGAGTCCCCTAGATTTTACGGCGGAGTACCAAGAGTCATTAAGAGCATCCGGGCAACTCCATATTACACTGAGAATTTTGCCATGAGCTCTGCTACATCAATGTAAACTGCAGCCAGTCGTGTTTAACCCTTAAAGGGATTCTACCATTAAACTACCTTTTTTTCTAATGAACACGTCGGAATAGCCTTAAGAAAGGCTATTCGTCTCCTACCTTTAGACGTGGTCGCCGCGCCGTTCCGTAGAAATACCGGTTTTAACCGGTATGCAAATGAGCTCTCTGCAGCAATGAGGGCGGGCCCCGGCGCTGAAACACTGAAGAGCGCGTCCCCATTGTTGCCCGAGAGCTCTTTCCTGCACCGCCTCCTTTTTCTGCAGCAACTCCGCCTCTTCTGGCTTCTCTTGCTCTTGTAATTCTATACAGGAGCATAGAGAGGCCATCCCAAAATGGCCACCTCCTGTATTGAATTGCAAGAGGGGCTACCCCAAAATGGCCGCCGGCCAGCTCCTGTATGGAACTGCAAGAGCGGCTACCCCAAAATGGCCGCCGGCCAGCTCCTGTATTGAATTGCAAGAGCGGCTACCCAAAATGGCCGCCGGCCAGCTCCTGTATTGAACTGAAAGAGCGGCTACCCAAAAATGGCCGCCGGCCGGCTCCTGTATTGAACTGCAAGAGCGGCTACCCAAAAATGGCTGCCAGCCAGCTCCTGTATTGAACTGCAAGAGCGGCTACCCCAAAATGGCCACCAGCCGGCTCCTGTATTGAACTGCAAGAGCGGCTACCCAAAAATGGCTGCCAGCCAGCTCCTGTATTGAACTGCAAGAGCGGCTACCCAAAAATGGCCGCCGGCTGGCTCCTGTATTGAACTGCAAGAGCGGCTACCCAAAAATGGCAGCCTCCTGTATTGAACTGCAAGAGCGGCTACCCCAAAATGGCCACCAGCCGGCTCCTGTATTGAACTGCAAGAGCGGCTACCCAAAAATGGCTGCCAGTCAGCTCCTGTATTGAACTGCAAGAGCGGCTACCCAAAAATGGCCGCCGGCTGGCTCCTGTATTGAACTGCAAGAGCGGCTACCCAAAAATGGCCGCCTCCTGTATTGAACTGCAAGAGCGGCTACCCAAAAATGGCTGCCGGCCATTTTTGGGTAGCCGCTCTTGCAGTTCAATACAGGAGCCAGCCGGCGGCCATTTTGGGGTGGCCTCTCTATGCTCCTGTATTGAACTACAAGAGCAAGAGAAGCCAGAAGAGGCGGAGTTGCTGCAGAAGAAGGAGGCGGCACAGGAAAGAGCTCTCGGGCAGCAATGGGGATGCGCTCATCGGCTTTTCAGCGCTGGGGCCCACCCTCATTGCTGCGGAGAGCTCATTTGCATACCGGTTAAAACCAGTATTTCTATGGAACGGCGCGGCGGAGACCACGTCTAAAGGTAGGAGACGAATAGCCTTTCTTAAGGCTATTCCGACGTGGTAATTAGAAAAAAAAGTAGTTTAAGGGAAGAATCCCTTTAAGGACCTCACAATTTTGGCCTTAAAGGATCCAAGATCCACTGGCAGGACCAAAGATAGACCCATGGCCTGGGTCTGTGAGGCTGGAACCATGCTGTGTTTTTTAACCCATAACGCATAGTGTTGGTAAATAAAAAGTTATTGCATGGATATCGATCCCTGGTGAAGCACAGTTCCTTCCTCACAGATCCAGGCCGTGGGTTTATCTATGGTCCTGCCAGTGGATCTTCTGACACCCTAGGCTGTTCAACGGATCCTGCTACTACACAGTCCAGTCATATTAATGTGACCACCACCTACTTTTGACGTGAACGTTAAATAACCGATCACAGAAGGCACGTGTCATCAGCCATCTGGAGCACTCATCATTGTGGAAGGCACGATGGATCAACACAAGTATGCATCTATCCTTGCGGACCATGTTCACCCCTACATGTGAATTGTTTTTCCTCAGGATGATGGCATCTACCAGCAGGACAATGTGACGTCTCATAAAGCTTGCTGTGTACGTGTGTGGTTCGAGGAGCACCAGGATGAGTTTACCGTAATCCCTTGGTCAGTAAATTCCCCGAACTTGAACCCAATCAAGAATCTGTGGTACCATCTCGATTGGATTGTTCGCACCATGGATGCTCAACCGCGTAACCTAGCACAGCTGGACACGGCACTGGAGTTGGCATGGATCAACATCCCAGTGACATCATCATAACATCCCCTCTCTTCCTGCACGTCTCGCAGCGTCCGCTCTGCCAAAGGTGGCTATTCTGGATTTTGACAGGTGGTCACATTAATGTGACTGGACTGTGTATATTCATCCAGAGAGCAACCCTCTGATTAAATTGGTTCCAGTGTAATTTAAGATGGTTGTGACTTCTTTCACAACCCACCAGGTGAGGATATTTCCTAGTTCAAGAGAATTTTTTACATCCAATCCTTGCTATTTGAAAGGGGTTGTACTAAGGGTTGATGTTATCATCTATTCATAGACTACGGGGTAACTTCATGATTGGTGAGAATCATCCATCCAATCTCTCATCCCAATGAAGTGCCAGGCTGAATATACACTCAACCACTCTATTTATTCTCTATGGGAGCACCAAGATTGTCAAGCTGGCCATACACATTTCCATTGGCCAAAATGGCTGATTTGTCTATTTTGGATGAGGAACAGCCATAAATCTGATGTGTAGTTGCTACAAATGGACATTTATGGCTGGCCAGCAGCAGACTTTAGTCTGATGAAAACAGATCGGCCATGCTGAAAATTTTTGTCCAGCTGTTGTATGAAAATGCCAGTATTTGGCACGATTGGTCATTTTTAGCTGATCACTAGCCAACTTATGGAGAGTCACTGCTTCTTTTCTTCTTTTAACAACTAAACTGCCCCTGATCAGGCATTTCACTTGTTAGGGTAAGTTCACATAGGGTTTTCTGGTCAGGATTTTGAGACTGTATCCCCCTCAAAATCCTGACCAAAAAGATGGCTCCCATTAAAATCAGTGGGAGCCGGTTGTTACGGCTCCCGGAAAAAAAGAAGCGACATGCTCCCTCCCTCCTGACTAGACACATTCAATTGGGCCTAATCCAGAGCGGAGTGCGTGATTGGATGCCGGTGTACTGCATCCAGTCGCAGATAACCATACTTTGGTCCGGAACCTGAGGCGGCTTCCGCCTCAGGTTCCGGACCAAAAACCCCCCATGTGAACTTACCCTTAATGTTGGCTGTGGGATCTTTCATACCATCCCATCAGACGACCATCATGAAGGCTATCCAAAATCTAATGTGTATGGCCAGCCTTATTGTATATTTTTTGGGAATCATTGTTTAGATAAATATATAGTCGCATTGGAAGGCTTCATCTGAGATGAAAAAAAAAAAATTGACCAAGGGTTGAAATTGTGCAAATGCCCATACTTACTGTTAGGGAATTGCTAGGACAGCAATTCCCCAGTAACTGTTTGAACCCTGGGACGGGACACAAGAGACAGTGAGCCCTAAGCTGAAGCCCCCAACTGACCCTTCCTATTGCCAGGCCCTATCCTACGTAATAGGCGGCAACCATGAAGACAGTCCCTTCCTGGATATGTGACACACAAAATGCAGACAAGACGGACAACAACAAAGAGAGGTCAGCCAAGGGTCAGTAACAGTCAAGCGATGCAGTGCCAAATCGGAGTCCAAAGAATAGTCAGTGAGGAAAGCCAGAGGTCAAGGATAAGAATGCAAGCAAAAATAGTGTCAGTACGGAGCAGGTACGCACAAGGCAATAGCAAGCATAGGTGTGAATGATCGCCAAGACTAAATAGGTAGGAAGAACTCGCCCCTGGAGTTGACAGGAAGGCAGCTGTCAATCACACGAATTAACACTTAATTAACAGAGGCAAACAAGGGCAGAAGACGGGTGTGGTGCAAATACAATCACAGAACTAGAGCCGTGTTAACAGTGTGACCAAAAACCTTAAGCCAAGAACCAAACTGCACCCACCTCCCGCGCCACAGCACACAAGCAGAGGGTGGCACAGAGACCCGAACAGGCAGAGATGTTACACTCACATTATAAATGTTCCTGATGTTATTGTCTCTGCTTGTCCTGAAGCCTTGATGTCATATTCATATTTCATGTAGGAGCCACTTGGTTCAATAAACACTACAAATAATACTGGTCATGGTACATCGATGGTTAAACAGCTGAAGAACCCCACTCCCTCCACTGTCGATCACACCCATACCTTCAGAGTGCAGGAACTATATCCCACTGTCGGCGTACATGTACACCATTAATTGTTAAGAAAGAACGGTACCGTGTATCTTCTGTTGGTATATATTGAAAGGAAAAGGGAGAAAATATATCCTCCCCTTCCCATAAGGATTCCGAGACCATGGCGAGTAGTTGACACAGTGCACTTGCGGTAACATGCGGCGTACTTTGGGTTGCATGCAAGAAATAGGGCAATTTTTGAACTTTTTGAAGAACGTTCTACTTTTGTTGTATGTTCTTTATCCAATCTTCAGACAAAAGAGACAGTACCTGCTCCAGCATGTATGTGAACAGCAGTTTAGGACCTTGAATTTCAAAGAAACGTCAGCTATAAAAGGCTTTACCAAGAACGTATCCTGAAGGAGCAGAACAATGCATAAAACATCTCTGCTCCATGTAAAGACATGAATGAAAGTCAACAGCTGTTAACTGCACGTTCCTTTCATGGTCTCCCGCATTTCATGTCAATTTCTTTCTCCAAGGCTCCACTAAGTGATTGATAATTTAATGCTTTATTCTGAGCCACCACGGAGGAACCGTATTCCTGGTTTACTCATTATCCGTCAACAACAATGTCAGCTTACTCCAACCTGGCGGCAATTTCTGAGAGACCTTTTATCATCTTTTCTTATGTTGTCCTCATAGAAGTGCAGACATCTTGTTGTTACTGTCTACATTCTTTCATGCTTTGTATACAGATGTATGTGTTCGTATGTGTTAAGTCAATTATATATGATACGAAGTGTCGGTAATATATACAATATGCCATCTCGCTACATCAAGAACTCGAATAACATAATGGCATGTGGGGGGGGCAAGAATGTTATAGGTATTTGGAATTTATATGGCTGCAAACATATAATCTAAATAAACAGTGAAAAATCTCATCAGGTTATCTAAGGATTTCCAAAGTACTGAAGGTAAAAATATACAATATTGAAGAGGAGAGTCTGAAAAACTACATTTTAAAGCAAAGGTCGCTTATTGGTCAGCAGAAAACCATTGGGCCAGGCGCCAATAATGGATGCAATATGGCCACCTGTGTGATACTACATGAGCAGGTCCACTAGTTTAGAACGTTTGTTGTTGGCTTTCTGTGCTGATTACAAGATGATAAAACTGCATACCATATGTGCCTTTACTGGCTTTGCATTGTTTAAGGAGTTCAGTTTAAAATATTTTGTGACATACAAGACCATTTACAACCTGTCCCCTCCATATAGCTCTGACCTGTTTTCCTGATACCTCCATAATTGTAATCTCTGATTCTTAGCTGACCTTCTTCTTTGCTCTTCTTTTATGCTCATTATAACTACCTCTAAAATGTATCCTGTGATCCCCAATATTCTGACCTTGCAACCATAACGTTTCATCTCTCCAGCATCTTTAAACAGTTCAAACTCCTTTCACCCTCATAACTATTGAACCTATCTAGAACCTTCATAAATGGTGAGACTCTCCACCACCTTTATAACCGTTCTGACTCTCCACCACCTTCCTAACTGTTCCGACTCTCCACCACCTTCCTAACTATTCTGACTCTCCACCACCTTCCTAACTGTTCTGACTCTCCACCACCTTCCTAACTATTCCGACTCTCCACCGCCTTCCTAACTGTTCTGACTCTCCACCACCTTCCTAACTGTTCTTACTCTTCACCACCTTTATAACCGTTTTGACTCTCCACCACCTTCCTAACTGTTCCGACTCTCCACCACCTTCCTAACTATTCCGACTTTCCACCACCTTCCTAACTGTTCTGACTCTCCACCGCCTTCCTAACTGTTCCGACTCTCCACCGCCTTCCTAACTATTCCTACTCTCCACCGCCTTCCTAACTATTCCGACTCTCCACCGCCTTCCTAACTGTTCTGACTCTCCATCGCCTTCCTAACTGTTCCGACTCTCCACCACCTTCCTAACTATTCCGACTCTCCACCACCTTCCTAACTATTCCGACTCTCCACCGCCTTCCTAACTGTTCTGACTCTCCACCACCTTCCTAACTATTCCGACTCTCCACCACCTTCCTAACTGTTCCGATTCTTCACCACCATCCTAGCTATTCCGACTCTTCACCACCTTCCTAACTGTTCTGACTCACCACCACCTTTATAACCGTTCTGTCTCTTCACCACCTTCCTAGCTATTCCGACTCTCTACCACCTTCCTAACTGTTCTTACTCTTCACCACCTTTATAACCGTTCTGTCTCTTCACCACCGTCCTAGCTATTCCGACTCTCCACCACCTTCCTAACTGTTCCGACTCTCCACCACCTTCCTAACTATTCCGACTCTCCACCACCTTCCTAACTGTTCTGACTCTCCACCGCCTTCCTAACCGTTCCGACTCTCCACCACCTTCCTAACTATTCCGACTCTCCACCACCTTCCTAACTATTCCGACTCTCCACCACCTTCCTAACTATTCCGACTCTCCACCGCCTTCCTAACTGTTCTGACTCTCCACCACCTTCCTAACTATTCCGACTTTCCACCACCTTCCTAACTGTTCCAATTCTTCACCACCGTCCTAGCTATTCCGACTCTTCACCACCTTCCTAACTGTTCTGACTCACCACCACCTTTATAACCGTTCTGTCTCTTCACCACCTTCCTAACTGTTCTGACTCTCCACCACCTTCCTAACTGTTCTGACTCTCCACCACCTTCCTAACTGTTCTGATTCTTCACCACCTTCCTAGCTATTCTGACTCTTCACCACCTTCCTAACTGTTCTGACTCTACATCACCTTCCTAACTGTTCCGACTCTTCACCATCTTCCTAACCGTTCTGACTTTCCACCACCTTTATAACTGTTCTCACTCTCCACTGCTTTCAAAACCTAATCTAACCACAGTTAAGCATAACATCTGTATTTACTCTGTGGCACTGCATTATTGGATATCATCTTACTATATCCAATGTTCACAGTTTTCATGGACCAAAAGCTGCATTGAAGACCAAAACCTGGAATTTGCCTTCAGTTGAGTTTACACTTGCCTAAGATTGTTTAGGGTGAAGACCAATGAACCCTTTAGACCCTGCATCTTATTTCACCTAGCAACAATTTGGCCCAGGTTCCAGACAGCTATGTTAGTTTTAATATTCATTTTGTTACTAATATGAAATATCTAAATTCTACCAAGCTCCATTATAGAGTGCAACTGCAATACTAGTCTAATGAGGATAATCCTTGAAGTCAAAACTATTTTTCTGAACTTGAATAATTATTCTAAAACTTGTAAATGTATGTACATACACAATGTGCCATAGTCTGAGAGGAGCAGGAAAGTGCATACACACCACCTTGGTGAACTTCTGCTGCGTCTGATAAATTCCCAGTTTTGCTCTAGATTGCATTCTCGGGATCTCTCTACCTCTCTTTGACCTCAGAGCAAACATTTCTCTGCTCCATTTGCTGCATAATGTATGTCTTGCATGCACTCAGTTCATCATAAATTCTTGAAAGGCTCTTTCTACATATTTTCTGCAATTTGACATTGGACCTTTTAGCACATATGTACACATGTACTAAATGTACCAAAGATAAGTTTTTGATAGCTTGAGGGATACATTGGAACTTCCAGCACAGAAAGGTCTCTTGGAATAAAACCAGAGCAATCCTAGTAATTGATTTCCAAGAGAGTATTCCAAATACATCTAAAATGTTAAAGACATATTCCACACCAAATCTGGAGATTTTGGAATAAAGTCTTGTCAATACTTCATGAGAGGGGATCTACGGCATTGATGCCCTACTGGTGGTTGGCTTGTTCCCAGCATCCATAGCTTCATCATTTACACTCTGAACAAAGTCATCCTTGTGAGCCAACTCTTCGAAGACTTGGTGAGATACCAAAAAGATGTTGTTGCAGTCTACTATGGTATAAATGTATTGTACAACCATTCTATGTAATGGACATCCTGTTCCTGAACATATGTTGACCTTCCTTGAACTTGAGGTCTTGCACTGAAACACAATACCCAATTTACACAAGCAAAGCAATATTTTTGGTCCAGATTTTGACGCGGAATCTGCGTCAAAATCCGGATTAAAAAAAACAAACAAAAAAACCGCCTTCCATTGAATTCAATGGGAGCCGGTCATTTCGTTCACGGAAAAAAGAAGCGAGCTGCCCTTTCTTCAGCTACATATGTATGCCTTGAGACATTCCCTCCATTCATTTGGGCCTAATCCAGAGAAAAATACTGACACTATCGCAGATTCCGGAAGACCGCGGAAAGAATTCCGAATCCAGTCCAAAAAAACTCTGAACCCAGCCTAACTAGACCTTGTAATAAGATATAAGGGAACTTTAGACCACCTCACCTGCAACTTTCCAGAAGGTGGATGGTCATGTCAAATGGCTACTGTGGGGCAAAAAAGTATTTAGTCAGTCACCAATAGTGCAAGTTCCACCACTTAAAAAGATGAGAGGCGTCTGTAATTTACATCATAGGTAGACCTCAACTATGAGAGACAAAATGAGAAAACAAATCCAGAAAATCATATTGTCTGATTTTGTAAGAATTTTTTTTCAAATTATGGTGGAAAATAAGTATTTGGTCACCTACAAACAATCAAGATTTCTGGCTCTCACAGACCTGTAACTTCTTCTTTAAGAGTCTCCTCTTTCCTCCACTCATTACCTGTAGTAATGGCACCTGTTTAAACTTGTTATCAGTATAAAAAGAGACCTGTGCACACCCTCAAACAGTCAGACTCCAAACTCCACTATGGTGAAGACCAAAGAGCTGTCATAGGACACCAGAAACAAAATTGTAGCCCTGCACCAGGCTGGGAAGACTGAATCTGCAATAGGCAACCAGCTTGGATTGAAGAAATCAACTGTGGGAGCAATAATTAGAAAATGGAAGACATACAAGACCACTGATAATCTCCCTCGATCTGGGGCTCCACGCAAAATCTCACCCCGTGGGGTCAAAATGATCACAAGAACGGTGAGCAAAAATCCCAGAACCAGGCGGGGGAACCTAGTGAATGAACTGCAGAGAGCTGGGACCAATGTAACAAAGCCTACCATCAGTAACACACTACGCCACCAGGGACTCAGATCCTGCAGTGCCAGACGTGTCCCACTGCTTAAGCCAGTACATGTCTGGGCCCGTCTGAAGTTTGCTAGAGAGCATTTGGATGATCCAGAAGAGTATTGGGAGAATGTCCTATGGTCTGATGAAACCAAACTGGAACTGTTTGGTAGAAACACAACTTTTCGTGTTTGGAGGAAAAAGAATACTGAGTTGCATCCATCAAACACCATACCTACTGTAAAGCATGGGGGTGGAAACATCATGCTTTGGGGCTGTTTCTCTGCAAAGGGGCCAGGATGACTGATCCGGGTACATGAAAGAATGAATGGGGCCATGTATCGTGAGATTTTGAGTGCAAACCTCCTTCCATCAGCAAGGGCATTGAAGATGAAACGTGGCTGGGACTTTCAACATGACAATGATCCAAAGCACACCGCCAGGACAACGAAGGAGTGGCTTTGTAAGAAGCATTTCAAGGTCCTGGAGTGGCCTAGTCAGTCTCCAGATCTCAACCCTATAGAAAACCTTTGGAGGGAGTTGAAAGTCTGTGTTGCCAAGCGACAGCCCCAAAACATCACTGCTCTAGAGGAGATCTGCATGGAGGAATGGGCCAACATACCAACAACAGTGTGTGCCAACCTTGTGAAGACTTACAGAAAACGTTTGACCTCTGTCATTGCCAACAAAGGATATATAACAAAGTATTGAGATGAAATTTTGTTACTGACCAAATACTTATTTTCCACCATAATTTGCAAATAAATTCTTACAAAATCAGACAATGTGATTTTCTGGATTTGTTTTCTCATTTTGTCTCTCATAGTTGAGGTCTACCTATGATGTAAATTACAGACGCCTCTCATCCTTTTAAGTGGTGAAACTTGCACTATTGTTGACTGACTAAATACTTTTTTGCCCCACTGTATATCTCTGGCTTTATGCCACCCATTTCATTGGTATCCCATACAACCTGGGATTCTGAGCTTTCATATGCACATACAATCACAGCTCTAGCTATAATAAAAATGGAGATATCATTAGTTAAATCACAGTTGAGTATAAAACACATTATAACATTGGTGATACGGTCTTTTGAAGTGATCGTGCCCCATTTGACAGTTTTCCATACTGTGTTGAGTACAGGGGTATGGGACAGACTCTTTTTGGTAATACTTAGTTAGACCTTTACTAGTGAAAACTTTGTGGCTTGTTTTCTTCCCTTTTAATGTAGATTGTGAGCCCCATATAGGGATCACTATGTACAGTTGTCCCTCGCATGGTGTTACTTTTAATATACACAGTATCCCTAGTTCTCAGATATCCTGCAGACCATATTGGGTTTCTCTATGGGACAATATACAGACCATATTAGTTTGAAATCCAGACTTCTTGTGGTCACTAAGATGTGACTATATATAGTTTATGGAGACAATCCCCAAATTTGTCTCAAGATAGAACTGACTGTTAAAGTTTCTCACTAGATTCTGTAACATTCCCTTACCTTATCACAGTATTATCCGGCCCGATGTGTACCGCTATCTCATATTTTTTAGGTATTACAGTTGAGCCTCTGATATTTTTTTATATTATTATTCTTTGCAAACCAAAATCTTTGTTTTCTTACAAACACTTATCCAAATACTCGTAAGAGACCACCCCTGACACGTATCCAAATATTTGTCCTTACTATCTTCAATGAGAGTCTAAAGCAAATGTTCAAGGCCGGTAATAGAGAGAATTGTTCACATTACACTCATACAAAATATAATAAAACTCCTCTGTTGCTATTTTATAATAGAGCTCTTTATATTTTTCATTGAAAAGACCAAGATTTGATCTCATTTTTAGAAACCACAATACAAAAAAAGAAACATTATTGTTGCCGACGTGATGTTAATATAATTGTGGGGAACATGATATTGGAGGGCCTATTGTATGGTCATAATATAAGTCCTCGAATACATACAAACTAATCTGTTTCAATGGCTGCCCAAAGTCTTTGTTCTCAAGGGCCTCTTCATGTCTAATTGAGTATTGTTAGTCTAACAATTAACGAATGAATGAAAATATAGCAATTCGGGACATACTGAAGTGTGTAAACTTGGTAGATACAGGAGACGGCCATGTTTAGCCTGTGGTTAAGCGTAATTTATACGTAGTTAAGAGTAGACGTCATCAATTCAATGCAAGTATAGGCCAATGGACCAATGGATACAGCCAGGTTCTATGCCTGGTCATCTCCAGCTGTCCATAGACTTCGAGTAAAGTTATGGGCATGTTTATGGCCAGCACTCCATTTACAAACCTATAGAAGAGGGGGCTTGGAGTCTTCATGTTGGTGATTGATGATCACACACTTATGGGATAGGTGATAAATATTTGTCATGGGATATGCCCTTTAACTCATGACATGGACATTTATTTTAGTAAGTAACAATATATAACATGCTGTTAGAACGGGTCGGGGCCTCCTCTGTGCTGTGCGGAGGCGCCCGACCTTGTCCCTGTCCAGCACTGGAGTGTCGGCTTGTTCCGGTGCTGGGGTAGGCTGGAAGCCTCCACTTGAATGTGTGGAGGTTACGGTTTCCCCCTAGCATCGGGACCAGCACTTCTGGGGTCAGGGGGGGGGGGGGGTCAGTGACTGGCCTGAGGCTATTTAGGCCTCATTTTGGTTTCGGCCCGTCGCTGGTTATTTGTTTTCCCCGCAGTATCAGCTCCCTAGCGACAAGACTCTCCTGCTTCCCTGTCACCTGTCCCCGCTCTTGGATTCCTGGATTGTTTAACCTGGCTTGCTTTACAGACTTTTCCTCCATGATCCTGATTTGGCACCTTCCTGACCTCCTGTGTATGACCTTTGGCTTCCACCTGACCTCCCTTTTGGATCCTGATTTGGCTACTCCGTTTACCTCCTCTGTATGACCCGTCTTCCTTGACTACACTTCTGCCTCTGCCTACTGCTACCACGTGACCTCCAGTTATCGACCCGGCTTGCTTGACTACGGATTTACTCCTCGGGTACCTGCGTGTATTCTCTGGATTATCCTACTGATCATCTACTACTCCATGCCTTCTGGCCTTCTTGGACTTCACTCTAACGTTAGTGTCTGGGTCCTCTTACTTAGGGTTCGCTGGGTGTGCGTCGCTCTCTGGGCAGTTGCTGATCTGGGCCTCGAACTATTTCCAAGTAACAAGCCATGTATCTGCACATCCATCACATGATGATGGACAAATTTTTATTCACTGGAAGTAAACCGTAAAGAACAGCAAACAGAGATTTAGAAGGCCATTAGCATCGGTAAAGAAAGTATATTGTAAAACGGTCTAACTTTTTGTAATGCAAGCATATTTATTTGCAGAAACTTGAAAACCCCTTTAACGTAATGTCAAGGAGGAAAACCATCAGCAATGATCTTACAGAAGAAATTGCTGTTGCCTATCGATCTGGGAAGGGTTATAAGGTCATTTCAAAATAACTTAAAGTCTACAGTGAGAAAAATTATTCATATGTAGAGAATAGTCATTAATCTTCCTTAGGCTGGGTTCACACTGGTTTTTTTGTCCAGATCCATGTCAAAATCCGGCTCAAAAAACTGCCTCCCATTGAAAACAATGGGTTCCTTTTTCTGTGAGCGGTTAGTTCCTGCTCGCGGAAAAAAGAAGCAGCATGCCCTTTCTTGAGGTGGATTCCGTGGCTGATTCAACCAGGGATGTCCGCCTCACGACACTCCCTTCGGAATAGGCCCAATTATTTGGGCCTAATCCGGAGCGTAATGCTGCGACTGGATGCCAGCCGATTTTTGGACCGAATTCTGAGGTGGCCTCTGCCTCAAAATCTGGTCCAAAAAACTCCATCCGAACTCAGCCTAAGAGTGGACATCCCAGAATACTCACACCAAGGTCAGACCATGAGAGTAGTTTCAGAAAACCAAAGAGCTCTATTTAAGGTTCTTTAGGCTTCGGGTAGCATGTTAGATTTTCAAGTTCACGATCGTACTAGCTTACACTGCCAAAAGTTGAAACCATAAAGGCGTTCTAGGTTATTTTTCTTACTCTGTCCACAGGTTCGATAGATTATTCTCCATTCTATTATTGGAATCCACCAATGAATCAAATTTCATTATGATCGGTACAATAAGGACTAATATGCAGGAATTACATTTGCTGTGACCGTATTGAAGACATTTAGTTCTCCGGTGTCGTTATGATTGATTTACCCATAACTACAGGTCTCTTTGGAGAGGTCATAGGCCAGGACTTGAAACATTTTTGTAATTTTACACTTAGCCTTACTAGACACATAAATGTCAATCAACCGACTGAGCTGAAAGTTGTTATAAGAGCAGGGGATATTGAACTCCCTGTCATATTTGTATGACCTTGTGATCTCCAGCCATTAAGGATGATGGAAGAGACAGTTGGGTATCTCTAGTCGCTTATGAAGGTTGGTTTGGCTTCTAGCATGTAACCACTGGAGATAAAGATAATGCCTCATTTTCCTTTTTTTACCGTACTGTCGGCTGCATGACTGTCCATTTAGAAATGATGAACGGGGAAAAAAAAGTTAGATATTACAGATGAAACTTTGAACCGCCAGGTCAAGTGGATTTAAAGTTTCTACTTCTTCCTCGCTTCTTTAATGGCATCCTTTCTACTGGGAAATAAAACTTCTATTTTAGTGAAATATTAGCGGTGGTTATTTTACTACATAAATTTGTTAGGAGTAAATGTTTAGATGAGATAAGTGAGATATTTTGGAAAATTTAGTGTTTTTGATTTTATCGCACTTTACACAACTCTATTTAGTAAATTTGGTTGAAACTCTACATCAATTACTATACTGTATGGAAAAATATATGTAAAGATAACTTTAGGAAACTAGTGTAGATGGATTTTTTTTGAACCCACTAGGGTTGAGCGATCGGGATCGGAAAAGATCGGATCCCGATTGGTGATCGAACAAATTTCACGATCGGGATCAGCTGTAAGATGATCAAAAAACGGGTTTTAACAATCCTGAAATCTCAAGATTGGCTCAACCCTACTCCATAAACATAAAGTAACTAGGGTTGAGCGATTGGGATAGGTCAGATCCCGATCGGTGATCGAGCAAATTTCATGAAACTGATCGGGATCAGGATCATCTGGAAAATTGATCGGAAATCGGATTTTAAATACGATCCTGAAAGCTCAAGATCGGCTCAACCCTAGAACCCAGCAATAACAACATGTGCACAGTGGACCTCAGCCTCCATTGGATATTCTCGTACAGGAAATGAGGGGAAGTTACCTATGGACGTGACCCGGCTGTGACCAACTGATCACCAATTTAGTTAACTGAACCTGGTTACCATTTTTCTGGTGCATTGGAGGTCCAGGAGAACAGATAACTGGACTGCAAAAATAGCAGACACGAAGAGAGCCTGAGGGACCACCTCAACTATATTGTCCTCCGTTGGATGTCCATGGTATGTCTTTTATTTTTAACTGAACTCAGGGTGAGTTCACACCTGTGCTTGGTCTCCGCTTTGCAGGTTTCCGTCTTCTGCTCGAGAAACTAGACAGGAGACGGAAAGTGGCAGTCAGTTTTCAAACCCATTCATTTGAATGGGTTTGCAAAGTGTCCACCCATGAACGCCTGTGAGTGTCTTCTGCGTCTCCATGGCAAAACAGTTTTTTTTAAACTGGACACAAAGTCGGCTTTTTTGTGTGCTAAAAAAAAAGCCGGTTTTGCCGCGGAGACCAGAAGATGCTCACAGGCGAACACTGACTGCCGGGTTTCCATATCCTGTCTAGTTTCTCGGACAGAAGACAGAAACCCATAAAGAACATGTGAACAAAAGCCGCAATTTTTCCTCTTACCACCCACGGGGTAGCCTCATATACACATAAATAGGATAGTAAGCATATCTTTTGGTTTTAAATTATGTTGCATTTAGGAAGTGCCTAATGTGTGACATGCATTTTGGACAATTCCGTCCAAAAAGATGAGTAAGGGAGGACACATTAGTTGTTCATCCCCTTTTACCATCATATATTTGCATGTTCAGAGACAAGATTTGAGTCCAACCATGGGCTTAACTACCATGGTAGCAGCAGTAGAGACTGCCACAAGGCCTGGAACATTAGGGGTCCTGGTGGAGCCCTGATGTGTTTTTTTCTTTAATAAACCATTACCTGTTGAAGTAACTCCAGCAGGTAACGGGCCCTATTTACTTACCGATCCTCGCTCCTGCTCAAGGTCACCAGCACTTCCCCTTCTGCGCATGTAGCTGTGAGCAGGAGTGGGGATCGGTAAGCGAATCCCACACACTGTTATCGTTATACTCGGTGGCTCCATGTCAAATGTTTGCCTTGGGACCCCACCATTCCTAGTTACACCACTGAGTCCAACTAAAATTCACAAAGAGCCAAAGGATTCAGCCACTAGATATTTATATTGGTGGGAACTCGAGGACTTATGTTCCTCAAAATTGCAAAAACAGAGGAGCGGGGACAATTTGCAACCCTCTAGTAACTTTTTTGCAGACTGGTCGGACTATAGGCCATTTTCACATCTTCTCCCCAACAGAAGTTGAAGGGGCACCATGAAGCTGAAGATGTCTCTGAGAGGTTGGTTGACCATCTCGCGGTTATAGATATCCCGGATAGGATTTGACTTGTTCACTTCAAAAACAAAAAGTGATGGGGAATCTATTGCGGCATCCGCTTTACAATCGCAAGTGTAGGCACAAAAATATATTTCCTCCACGAATAATAGATAATGACTACAAAGCACAAATAGAAACAGCATTGCGGAGCCGGATTCTATCTTCTCTGAATCACCATTCACGCCTGTGATTATATCGATCCGCCGCTAGTAAATCAAATTTTAATCATCATAAACCACAAATAAATACCCGTGTGACAATACAAATGTCGCTGTAATACCGCAACGGCTAATTTTAAGGAGAACTTCTGTACTGGCGGCTGCAACGTTTCTCGTTTCCTATTTTTTTGTATTTCATCTATTTGAAGAGGAAATACAATATTTTCAGGTCACTCTGGAATTTTTATTTATTTTTTTACACCTTTACAATTATTTTATTTTTCTTCTTTCTGCGACATCAAATCAATTTGTCTGTTTTATTTTTTATTTTTTTGCATTATCTTTAAGGACACCAGGGCATCTAAGGCAGATGACTGAGAAAGTTCAGTGAAAAGACTATAAATTGCTTTATTGTTGATTCAAGTACAAACTTCTATTAATATCATTCCTTCCATCCCTCTTTATTTCTGAGACGCTCAATGTAAAGTGAAGTGACCTTCCGCCTACATGGTGTAATTATGCAATCTCCGAGCTTTAGGAAATGTAACAAATAACACAATTTCTAATTAGAATAACTTATTCTTTGTAAGAAAAAAAAATTAACAACCTGATGTACTCATTACAGTCACAGATGTGTAATCCAACTACAATAAGTCACTAACAGAGGCACTTAAAGGTCTTTCCTCACGTGAGTGCATTGGATCTTTTAATCAACCGATCGGTGTTCATGAAGGAAGACTTAGCATTAGAGATGAGCGAGTAGGTATTCGATCGATTAGGTATTTGAAATACTCGTACTCGATCGAGTACCACTCGCTATTTGAATGGAAAAATTCGATGCAGAACCAGCATTGATTGGCCGAATGCTAAACAGTCAGCCAATCAACGCTGGTTCTTCTCCTACCTTTAGAAGTCTTCTCCGTGCAGCTTCCCCGCGGCATCTTCCGGCTCTGAATTCACTCTGCCAGGCATCGGGCCTGGGCAGAGCTGACTGCGCATGTCCGCTTGTAGTGCGGACATGCGCAGTAGGCTCTGCCCAGACCCGATGCCTGGCAGAGTGAATTCAGAGCCGGAAGACGCCGCGGGGAAGCTGCGCGGAGAAGACTTCTCGGAGTATCTAGCCTGACCGTCACTCGTGGACTTGGTAAGTATAATTTGATCGAACGTTGCCTACCCCTGAAACGAGCATTTTCCCCCCATAGACTATAATAGGGTTCGATATTCGATTCAAGTAGTCGAATATTGAGGGGCTACTCGAAACAAATATCGAATCTCAAATATTTTACTGCTGGCTCATCTCTACTTAGCATCATCCATCCATATGATATTCTAGACCCTTCTGTCCCAATACAGAACAATCCTTTAAAAGGAAAGAATTCCAAACATAATTTGTTGCCACGTTGAAATAGAGGCACCGCCTAGGAATTTGGAGTGTGGTCTGCGCTCTTAGGTCGGTTGCACATGACCCTGTGCTAGCCGATGGCCACCATATGCCACCCGTGTGCTGGATGTGCTTCTGCAATCCCATTCATTCAATGAATAGGAATAGGACCTGTCCTGAGTTTTGTGGCCCCGACTGTTGGCCCACACATGGGACCATGTAATTCATGATCTTGTGCATGGGCTCACAGAAATGAATAGGCCAGTATACAATCTGGGAAAAATCTAGATAGCACAATGACCAACCCCACGTTATCTGCAAAGGGGCCTAAGTCATAGTTATGGGAGGCTAGGGAAAAAAAATAAAAACCCTGATATTCACACTTCCCTAGCTCTCAGGAGCTCCAACATGATCTTCTCTCTCTTTAGTAAAAGTAGCATGCCCCATGGCCCTAAGGCTTGTGACTGCAGTGAGGCCAACCAGGAAGTTAGAAGAATTCACAAGATGGAGAAAGAGGCCAAAACTGGACCAAATTCAAAATAGTCACCATTCATATGCAAATGGATTCTGTGCAAATCCTACTTTCTTGCTGAGTGTAATTATTACATTCAAAGAAGTTAATCATCCATCCCATATTATCCACCACAATGTGCTGCCTACCCATTAACACCCCCACACCGTCCACTACAAGCCGGCACCGCTCTCTAACCTGTAAAGCCGAAATCTGTAATAACAATATGCTCTAATGAAATGAGCAAAGTAGAACTGCCCAAGCATTCTCCTCTCAGTAGGAAATTGCTGGATCATAGCTCAAGTATTCAGGGCCGTAGGGCTCACTTTTTGGATCATTGTTGTTATAGGGATTTTTATATTAGGGACTTACGCTCCATTAAATTCATCAGAAAGTCATTTGATGTCCTAGAGATTAAAATGTGATTAGTTATTGAAATTTAGAGAAAGAACTTAAATTTGTACAAGAATACTCTGCTAGGAGTGATGGGAGGATGGATAGATAGATAGATAGATAGATAGATAGATAGGATCAGTGAGTAGTATTCGATCGAATACCTCGCCGGCATAGGAATGCGTGTAATCGGCCGAACACCAAGGGGTTAAACACTTAAAATATACAATGCTTTTAACCCCTTGGTGTTCAGCCGATTACACGCATTCCTATGCCGGCGAGGTATTCGATCGAATACTACTCGCTCAACACTAGTAGCCATCAATTTGTGGTTTGAAGGACTTGTGTCACCCATTTTTACTTACTAGCCAAAGCTCCTTAGTCTTAGTCCCGGCTGTGATGGGTGTTACAGCTCAGACCTGTTCACATTTACAGGGTAAAGCTGTAGGAAGCATTACCAGGTACAACCACTACTACCAGTATGAATGGTGCCTGGTACACAATGAGTGGATGGGGGGCACTGAAGCCTCTTCAAAAAGTTGATCAGCAGGGTGACAGCTGACTATCCGACCTCCACAAGTCTAATCGGATTGGCCATAAATTTTACAGAACTGAAAACCATCTCAATCGGTTGTTTGACACTAAACTACAATTGTAACGGCAGAATATTGTGATATAAATTACGACTCCATACTTATAATTAGGGAAACACGGCATGAAGCACAGCCGAACCCAGGGCTCCGCTCATGTACCCTTACTGCAATAATAACATGTAAACATTATGTCCTCCCAGGACTCCACAACACAACCGAGCGGCGGCCATGACCAGCCTCTAATTGATGAGTAACCTTCTACATGAAGACCATCCAATAAAGAAGTAATGTACTAGGAGTCCTCCGGGGCGGCGGCCACTGAATTACATTGATTTAACATTGTGAGACCGGACCATGTGGTGATTGATAGAAATATACAGGGAATTCATCAAATAGGAAATATTCTGTACAGTCTGTGCATGAGCTAAAGTCATCCTTTCTAGTTCTTGAAGGGGCTCCATACTGGTGGGAACGATGGGAGTATAATGGGAATCTCACGACGTTGGATACAATAAAGTTTGGGCAAGTGTGATAGAAATGAACTATTGAAGTTCATAGGACTTTAGTCTACTGAATAATTTGTGAATTCTCATCACACAGAGTCTTAAGTAATACTGGAAGGAGATCTTCTCCCGGACAATGGACTATAAGTGGTAGATGGCACCATCTTCCGAGACTTCGTTTTCATATTGTAAGTTTGGACATTTCATTTCCATTGACCTTTATGTAAAGAATGTTCTTTACGAAAAGTACTTTTGATTTATGATACGTGCGTTACCATTCAAGTATATATAATAAGTACATTCACAGTCGCCCTACGAGTGCGTCAAGTCAACC